>NC_068359.1:23767431-23984931 GCF_020536995.1 Dreissena polymorpha | reverse complement strand
TTTTAATCAAGGACTCGAAGTCGAAAATCCACAGAGTCAACAACAATGACTATTTAAATTCATTCAGATCCGACGACTCGAATCGTTGAATTTCAAATAACCCTAATTCCTATCAACCGAACACTTTAGGTAGCATCGATCGTATATCGTGTTTTAAGTAAATACAAAGTACCACTTTTAACGGACATCAAGGTATGTTGTTGTTGTGTTTGTTTTTTGTTCTCCATAATATATAATCTTATTTTTGCTACCACATCACGCTTTTAACATGATTATTGTCCTTACTACTAAAAATTTCCCATATGATATTCCGTTATTAAAACAGGAGTTCCAAATGTTGCCAGCTATACCAATAAAAAAGGCGATGTTAACTCAGTATACTAAGTTAAAAAACTAGTGCTATCTAGTCTATAAAATGCTTCTGATAAGATCATCTGTATTATCTTTGTAGGTAATTTCTTATTTGTGTGTGTATTTATTTGTGTTTTACTATTTTCGTGTACGAAATGTACTTTTGCCCCCCCCCCCCAAACCCCCACCCCTCTTGCATCCTCAATCGTGATTTCCAATAAACATTTAGCGTTCTTATTTACGTAATATGCTCATTACACCACTTTGAATGGCTATTTATTTACTTATAATTATATACCAAATATCTAAATCTAGTCAACGCATCGAGCACGTAATTTAGATTAAGCCTATACGTTCAAACTCACTAGTGAACACGTGATTCGTAATAACCTTTATTTTCAACGAGAAAGCCATGGTCGCGATAAACAGTTTTTAACAAAATGCAGCTATAATCAATCAATTTTTACGAGTACAAATAGTAATTTTCGGATTTAAGGTAAACTCTCTTTGCTACAAGGCCATGTATTACGATAATCACGAAATCCATGTGTTTTCCGAAGTAGTTCACAGATCAAGCCCTAGATTGCTCACTCAACAGGTCATGCACGAGATTCATAGTAATCTGTATTTACAACGCAAACACCGTGACTGTCATGAACAGATCTTACTAAAAGGCATCTACCATCACTTTTATTGATGACGAATAGTTATTTTCAGATCTTCTTGAAATTATTATGTCACGCTACATTAAGTAATGACACAGGTCTCTGGGTTTTTATAGTAGTATTGCTATTCCTTTAAGGCAATCAAAATCCTCTTCATCCCTGTGTATCCCGACAATAAAGTGTCGTGAGTTCATATAACAGATAACCGTGTTAAATGGGATAAGATAAGCTATGACTGAACTCAACGATTTTAAAATATTTGAGATCTTCTGACACCAAATTATTGTAGCTAATTACTGTAGCTATTGACACTGTGTATGCTGTTACATGTTATGCTGTTGTTTATGTTAAAACTTCTTGTGTACATATTTGAACTAATTGTGACATTTGCGCTTATTAAATAATCTCATTTGACCGTCCATTGTTTCGTGTCGAATAGATAGCGAAACAGGAGTTTTTCATTCTGTACTACGTGATACTGATGCCGATATTTTTAATAAACTTCGATAGATGTAATGTCAATTAAAACTTTATACTGATAACTAAATTTAAATAAAAGTGTTTATCATTCTTGACTATGCTTTTTGACTTGCCTAGATTGTCACTCGTAAGGACTTTGGTTTTGAATCAAGGCAAATGTTTGGTCATATTATTACAATCTTTAATACTGTTGATTTGTTTGTAAATATGTTCACTGTTATCTCTTCATTCATGCAAATAGTTGTTTGTTGTTGCTGTTGTTTGTTCTTTTAAAACGTAAACTTAGACATAATATGTGTAAGTCATGCGTTTTTTATGCATATTTATATATATACTTTCCATACGACTCGCCTTGAGTTGTTGTATGTAAAGGCTGTTTTTCTGGATCAATAATCCTGTTTACTTGTTGTTTCGTTGATTGGAAGTCAATCTATAGCTCGTTGCTAATGCTATCTTACATATTACAACATGCCGTAAAATATTATTTTATACGTCTTGTGTAGAACGTAAATTTGTATTATTGTTTTTTCCTCTTTCTCGGCCCCTCGCGTGCTGTATTCTCAGGCTGCATTATTCGACCATTTGGCTATAAAATAAGTAAACACATCTTATCACAATTTCGAAATCTAGTCAATGTATAGAACATGTTAATAGGATTAAGCCTATGTTTCATACTCTCATTGTCAGTACACACGTGATTTGTAGTTGTTTTTATTTATCATGCGAACATCGTGGCCGTGATGAACAGTTTTTATTAAAATGCATCTATTGTAAATGAACTGTACTGATTTACAATAGTAATTTTCGGATTTCAGTGAATACATTTTTTGCTAAGTAGCTTAACCTAAGTCATTGGTTGTGAAGTAAAATTATGTAGTATAAGAGAAACCTGTCACCTACTAGGGATTAACCAGGTGATTTCTAATTATATGTATTCACCATGTGAACTACGTGTCGCATTTATCAGTTTTAACAAATTGAAATGCATCCAATCACTTATACTGAGTACGAATAGTGATTCTCGGACTCTCGGATTATAGTGAATACGTTGTTGTTGTCCTTTTTTTCACGTAATAATCCATGTCCTCGGGTTCTTTGCATTATTATTGTTATTCACACATAGTTATCATGATCGTCTGTCAATTTTCCGATATTTATTTCACGTAAGTGTAAGTAACAGATATTAGCCTTTGTAACTGGGGATTAGTCTAGCTATGGTTTAAGTCTTATACTGTAAACGCAAATGAGATATTCTGGCCACTATTTACTGCAGATATTGATGTTATGCTTGTGCTACTTTTTTTTCTGTCTTTATGTCAAACGACATTTCTCAGGGTTCATAATTGACTTTATTGTTTATATATTCGCTTTAAAAATACTCTCTTCCATTATTTTGTTTCAAATATCATGCCAATTGTAGTATTGTAAACTAGGATTACAAAGCCGTAGATCGTTGTTTATGCTAGTTTTCAGCAAGTAACGTAATAACATATTTTTACTAAACCTATATTATCCAACTGTCTTATTCCCATTATGTTACATTTTCTTTTTCTTATCCTTTTTGTTTTTTGTGCATTATTAGTCCTGTCCAGCATATGCCAAGAAGTCGCAAGAAATGTAATTTATTTTTGTAAAACCTCACGGCCATTCAGTCATTTATGTGTTTGTGTAAAACTTTTACCTAATGGGTAACGATATTGCTGCATTTCGAATGACTGTGGGGTTATTTAATTCAAGTAAATATTGTTGTCGTAAAAAAGTTGTTTACATGTGGAGTGCATCAAACGAATTTGTATTATTTCTTCTCACCCTTTTCGGGCTATCGCGCGCTTTACTCTCAGGTTGCATTATTCGACCGTTTGTCTTTGAAATGAATCTGTTATTAATTGACGCTTTACGCTTTCTTTTACTTTTATCAGGGGATATCGAGTTAAATCCAGGACCGGATTACAAGGCACTCAGCGTATTGCATTTGAATGTGCGGTCAATACGTAACAAACTTGATTATGTAGCTAGTAATCTGTGTAATTTTGACATTTTATGCTTCACGGAAACTCATCTAACGGATGTTGTTCCCGATAATGCTTTAACAATTGAAGGTTTTAACACAAGTTTTTACCGTAAAGATTTTACACCGCACTCCAGCGGCTTATTAATTTATGTAAATGAGTCTTTACTGTCGCGGCGTGTTATTGAGTTAGAATGCCCCAGTGTGCACTCATTATGGATTGAACTCAATACTGGCTTCTTCTCCGCTTTACTCTGCTGCTTTTATCGTCCCCCTAACTCAAACGTATCATTTTGGAATGACCTCGAAACTAATATTGACAAAGCCTTGGATATGAACCAAAATGTTATCATGCTTGGCGATATAAACGAAGACCAACTCAAAAACTATACACGTCTTAAACAGTCATTGGCAATATTTAATTTAAGGAACGTTATAACTGAAGCAACAAGAGTCACTTCCAATACTTCTACATCAATTGACCCCATACTTGTCTCAGACAATTTAATTGTATTGAACAGTGAGGTTATACCAATTGATAGTTCTGTAAGTGATCACCATGCCACGGCTGCGCACATTAAAGTCCCATCAGTCATAAGTAAACCAATGCAGAGGCATGTTTGGTTGTACAAACGAGCTGATTTTCAACGTCTCAACAATTTAATTAACACCGAAAAATTTTATAACAATGATGAGTGTAGAAGATGCTACCACTTTATTTACTGCCAAACTTTTAGAACTTATGAAATTATGTATTCCATTTAAATTAGTTACAGTCCGTCCTTATGATAAACCTTGGTACGACTCTATGATACGTACATTTGCCCGTAAACGCGACCGACTTAAAGTTACCGCGATAAAACAACCTTCTGAAAACAACTGCCAGTGGGCTAAATTTAAACGCGCTCGTAACAAAGTCAATAATATGATTAAACATGCAAAGGAACAATTTTACTCCAATATTGAAACTACACTTACTGATTTAAAATCAATCAATTCCAGGCAATACTGGAAGATGTTAAAACATCTCATTAACTCACATTCACATTCTGATGTGATACCACCCCTAAAATCGGTCGATATACATGGCCATGTAACTATATATACTTCTGAAGAAGAAAAGGCAACGTGCTTAAACAATTATTTTGTTTCCATTTCAACTTTAGATTCATCTTCGGGAGTTCTTCCCGTCCCTACTCAGTTTCCATTTGCCAGTTTGCAAAATGTGTCCATAACAGAAACTGAAATTATCGATTTAATCAAAATTTTAATAACTAACAAAGCTGTTGGGGAAGATTTAATAAGTCATCTTGTTCTTAAGCGTACTAGCGAGTCAATTTCAAAACCGCTATGCCTTTTGTTTAATAAATCACTACAAGAATGCACATTTCCTTCATCATGGAAAAATGCAATTGTGATGCCCTTATTCAAAAAGGGTGACTCGAACATACCTTCAAACTATCGCCCAATCTCTCTTTTAAGCTGCATAGGAAAACTTATGGAGCGTGCAGTTTATAAACACTTATATAACCATTTTATTGCACACAATTTAATTTACTGCAAACAATCAGGATTTCTTAGAGGACACTCAACAGTTTATCAACTCATTGATATATTTGATCAAATAGCTCGATCTATTGACGACAAGAAACTTAATTGCATGATATTCTGTGATATATCCAAGGCGTTCGACCGTGTTTGGCACCGAGGTCTTTTATTTAAACTTAAACAAAATGGCATAAGTGGAAATATATTACAATGGATAGAGAGTTACTTGTCTAACCGTACCCAAAAAGCTTTTGTCGGCTCAGCAAAGTCGCAGTCATTAGAAGTAAATGCCGGTGTCCCCCAGGGCTCAGTATTAGGGCCGTTGTTTTTCTTGATTTACGTTAATGATATTGTAGAAAACCTTTTAAGTATTACCCGACTGTTTGCTGATGATACTTCATTATCATGTACCACATCTGTATTAGCCGATCTCGAGGGTATTTTAAACCATGACCTATGCCTAATTAACGTATGGGCAAAGCGTTGGCTTGTTGATTTTAATCCCCAAAAAACTGAAGCTATTCTATTCACAACACAAAAGAATATTCCTTTTCCCAAGTTAATGTTTGGTAATGTACCCGTAACATTTGTTGATGAACACAAACATCTCGGTCTTACGCTTAGCAGCGATGGTAAATGGAACAACCACATCAATAATATTATGACTTCCGCGTCGAAAATCCTTGGCGTTATGCGAAAAGTTAAGTACAAACTATCAAGAAAATGTCTAAACCAAATATATTTCACACATTTGCGACCATTATTAGAATACGCGTGTGTTGTATGGGACGGTTGTACATTGTACGACAAAGAATTACTTGAAAAAATCCAAAATGAAGCCGCGCGTATTGCCTCAGGCCTAACCAGATCCGTCTCACTTAGAAACCTTTACACTGAAGTTAAATGGCCAAGTCTAGAAAAACGACGAAGTTATCTAAAACTAATTAATATCTACAAAATGCATAACGGTCAGTGCCCCAATTACCTTAATAATCTTCTCCCACCAACAGTTCATGAACAATCTTCTCGTAATCTTAGAAACGCGGAAGACTATACTATTTTATCAAGACGAACTTCACTTTATTCACGCTCGTTTTTACCATCTGCCATTAATCTATGGAATTCGTTACCTATTGAAATAAGAAACATTGACACTATTTCGAAATTTAAAACTTCATTGAAACAATTATATAATTTATGCGAAGATAATCCCCCATACTTTTACATTGGGGATAGACACTCATCAATTCTACACGCGCGCTTAAGAAATAATTGCAGCAACCTAAACTCAGACTTATTCATTAATCATTTAAAAAACACTCCCCTGTGTGCGTGCGGAAATGATGCTGAAAATGCGGAGCATTACTTCTTTCATTGCCATACATACCATTTGCAGCGAATAGCTCTATTCACTGCGCTAAGATCGTTTCATCCGCTTAATTGTGAGGTGCTCCTCTATGGTAAGCCTTCACTAAATAATGAAAACAACACCATCATTTTTAACGAAGTTAAAAAATATATTATTACGACAAAGCGATTCATTGCTTAGCTACTTTTTTCCATTTTGCTGGACAGGACTTATTACTATCTTTATTAATATCTTTATTACTATATGTATTATTATCATTATTAATATCCTTTTTTGTATAAGTTATATGTATATTTTCTTAACACTCATTATTATATTTTTGATTAATTATTATTATTACTATTTGTATTACTATTTTTGGTAACAACTGTTATTATTAGTAGTACTGATGTCATCATATAATAAATATAATTATTGAGATTTATGTTCCCAAGTGTATATACTGTGTAAATGACATGATTAATATTTTATGTAAATTTGTCACCATTTCAACATGTTAAAACTATCGCAAGGGAAGGACCCCCGATAATGTTGAAGAACTTCAGGTCTAACCCTTTTTCCATTTTGTATGTATGGACCAATGTATATATTTGTATAATGTCATTATCTGGAAATAAAATATGTTTAAAGTAAAGTAGATGGACAGTGCGCGGGAAATACATCAATTTTGTTTCATTTTATGCAAACATTTTCATTCACCATATGCGTAGGTATAAAATAGTGATCAAAACGGATGGCGAATAGTTATTTGCCAACAATATCATATTGCCATTTATATTAAAACAATGATTAGTGGAAAGGGAGGTTATTACAATAACCGGTAGATTATCTCTCTTGTCCTGGAGACGAATATTTTCTTTTTTTGAAGTAATACAGACTGATTTGCGTGATTCGACATTTGTTCAGTTCAATTACACGTCTTGTACAATAATGTAAACAACGCTGTTCAAATCAACGTTAGAGGTTGAAAATACGTTACTATGGGGTTTTTTGACTCCCTTATGCGTCTAAAATGAAACATTTCGCCCAATAGAAATATATTAGGTCACATCTCCAACATATTAAACATGCTATTTAACGTAGTACGTTAATGAATATCTTAAGCAAGAGCGTCATTTAATATGACAATACATAATGCCACTGTAACCTAATAGAAAGTATTTTGATATATTAAAATGATATACAGATAATTAATAAATTTAATGAAAATCTCCTTATATTGCAAAAATACACTATATCATGCATATCAGACCTCAAGACAATCAGTCGTTTATTATGATGTACATTAAATTAACTGAAAGCATTCTTGAATAGATTCAACAAACTGAACTATGCATGGTGACTATATGAAGTCAAATATCTCGATATGGATTCATCAAGACAACATATCATGCTTCCCTTTATATTAAGTAAATGTGAGATAAGTTTATGTACATTTGTCAATAGAGTATTTAAACCATCCCTATGTTGATTCAAAAAGACTGTATATTTTGCCGCAATGATCTTATATAAAGCGAAAACATCTTAATATCGTGTGCTTATGTTATATTGATAGGGTAGAAATGACTGGCGTATGCCTCATTGTCGAGGTCACATTTATCTGAATTGCTTTACATCAATTCCCATAAGTTAAAAGTTCATTTTTCTCGGCTGGTATTAAAGCACCGCTATGCTCATTCTATCAAATCTATTTGTGTGACTATTTCCCACAACCTGCGTGTATTTTAAACACTGTGTTGCATATCATTCGATACTAAGCTGAAAGATAAAGTTTCAGGCTGCGTTAAAAATGGCACTGGGCTTTAATCCAAATTTAACAACCGGAACCCTGTTTGTACTTTCACAGCCTGCATTCAGTTGAGCTACATTTTCTGAATTAAAGTGAGATTTATCTTTTTTATTTTCTGACGAGGATATATTTAAGATATACAAAACCTCACTGGGGGCCCTATGGCAGAATAGTGACAAGCCAGGCAGCCCCAAATAGTATATGAACCGAAGCCTTTGGCTTCGGTCCATATACTATTTGGGGCTGTCTGGCTGGTCACATTTGGCTTCGGTCCATATACTATTTGGGGCTGCCTGACTGGTCACTATTCTGCCATTGGGCCTGAAGTGAGGTTTTCTAATTCTTATATTATACCGAACATTGTTGTGCAGATAAATGTCAATAGAAGTAAAAATAAATTACACAATTTAAATTCCATAAATATTTATCAGTTACTATTAATATTATGTACCGTATTATTGTTGTGCGCGAGTTGTCTCCCTGCGAAAGTTGGACACGGAAAAAATCGCTTCTTTATACAAAATTCATATGTCATTTGTATTGTAAAGCATTTCACATATTGAGATACATTTTATATAGAGATAACTGCTCATATCACAGACAATATGTTGCAAAACATGAATACCAAATATGGAATTTAATTTTTGTATTTTTAAGATGTGATTAATAATAAAAAACACACACTCGTGACCTGCCAAACGAATTGTGACTATTAATAACATGTACGGTACTATTGTTGTACGCGAGTTGTCTCCATGCGAAAGTTGGACACGGAAAAAATCGATTCTTTATACAAAATTCATTTTTATTGTTAAGAATTTCACATATTCAGATACATTTTATATAAAAATATTTGCTTTTATTACAGACAACATGTTTCAAAACATTGATACCAAATATAGCATTTAATTTTCGTATTTTTTAAGTTGTGATTAATAATAAAAAGCACACACTTGTGACCTGCCAAACGAATCGTGCGTTAAACCTAAGTATATAATGCAAAAATCGCTGCGTTGTAAAACTTGTACAAATGTTACAAATGTATTATTCTGAATAGCGCCCGCTGACTAGATGCGCGCGCATCTTTATCGGGCACTATTCAAAATAACGGACCTGTGTAGGTTATATTCCCACAGAAGAAACAAATTTATGTGAGGTATAATATTCAGCTTTAACTTGATACCAAGCTTTAACCTTTCACATAAAATGCATTGGGTGGGTACAGTTCTGTTCATCGTAATGACATCTATGGTGTATTATTATTTGCTTCCAGTTTTCTGTTCATGTACAACTTGTATTCCATGTTGTTTCTCAGTTGTCAAAATATATAGAGTTTAAATAGTTGAATGTTGAAGAAGGCTGTTGAAGTACGTGCGATATGCCATGTGACAAATGCATGTACATATTACTCACATTCTAAATGTTTATCACGTTATATGTTTGTAAATAAAATGTTTAAATGCATATGAAATAAAACATTCGATAATGGAAATGAATGTAAAAAATAAACAGAGAACATCGTCTGCTTAATAATGGGTACCAATGGGAACTAGATTTATTGTAATCTGACTCTTAAAGCGGATCAGGTCTAGGATTTCTTCAAAACAGAAGTCAGTTGATGACGTTATATTGTAAGTTAAAATACATAATCTTATGTTTTTATTGGCAAATGAAAACAAATACGTTTCTTATGACTGGATGTCATGACATCTCGAGATATATTAAAAATTGGGCAAAATACAATTTGTATACGACTCCTGATTATTTATTGGTTTGATATCAGAGCAACGCCAGTCTTAACTAATAAGTACCCACACCATGCAAAGAAGTATCCACATTAAAAAAGTGGCAACAACATCATATACAGAAGTAACCGCACCACATCGAGAAGTCCCATCACTATATATTCAAGAAACCATTTCATATAAAGAAGTATCCTCAACATGTATAGAAAAATTCGCATCATATATAGAAGTAACCTTAACATATAAATAAAGTATCTACACAATAGAAAGAAGAATCATATCATGTCAAGAATTATACATATCATATAAAATAGTAACCGGGTCATATATCAAGTAACCACATCATATAAAGAGGTAACCACGCCATTTAAAGAGGTATTCGCCCCACAGTAAAACAAAACCATTGACGTCGGTGTTTTTCAAGCATGACACTGTAGACGCGTTCAAAGTACCATTAACATAAACTTTTGCAAATATAGGAAAACTTTTTTCACCTCTTTGTGGAATTAATTTGATGTATTTGAAGATTTATTTTGAGTTGTGATTAATTTTCGAAGAATGAAGAAATAGATGATTCCGCGAATTCATGATACATGGGTTTTCGCTGTCACAAGACACTGGACTTTACTTACACAAGTGTATGTCAAATTCTTGAAACGAAATTTTTATCAATTTCATGTGTCAATAAATTATATAAATGATGATAAATTCAATAGACTGACAAAAACCATAAAAGTTTCTCGGCTTTGCCACAAAGCTAAGTCAAACAGCTTTTGTTCGACCAATAAAACTGTAAAGACAAGTGTCTTGAATTAGAACATAACCGAATCAATAAATGAATTCCAACCCCATTCCGTTCTCATTCTCTCATTGTCTTCATGAGAACTGTGCTTATGTTTAATGTCAAATAAGATGGCATCATATGTTTCGTTCTTTCTTTCAACCAGTGTTGTAAATTGAAAGAGGGCATTACTCAATAAAATTGATACAATTGATACAGCATGCAGCATTTCCTTCATGCTATTTTAACCAACATTGTGAAAATGAAAACATCCACAGTACACAAGAATAATTTAAAGCTCCAGTAGCAATCGACTGAGCATACCTCAATAAACAAACCCGTCAAAATTTGAGGTAGAAGGAAAGGATTCAGTCCGGAAGATCGAACGTGGCTGACGTTTCTTCACCAGTGGACAACAGAGAGGCTTTGACTTCGATTTCAGTCCCTCCAAAATACATGCTAATCATAGCGCCTCCGATGTTTCCTTCCCTATCCTCGCAATCTACATAGAATTTACCAACACGAAAACATCCTGGGTCATCTGCAAATTTCGGTGCCTTCTCTTTGGTGGCACAAATCTTCGCCATGTAACCAGTATTGTCATCTATTGGGTAATACTTTTTGGACCCTGCAGCGTAATCCACTGGAATAGACTGTCCTACCTCTACCAACTTAGAAAAAAATCCTGCACAACGTTTCTTGTTGTCTTTTCTTATATATAACCTACTAATCGGATGAATAGATTCATCAAAATCCGTAAAACAGTCGTTTCCATAAGTAAACCGCGCAATTCTTGAAACGATACTCTGCTTGTTGTGTCCAAATATGACAGCACCTTTAAGAATCGCTAGACCCGCCTCTGAAGGAATGATAATGTGCTGTCCTCTGAAAGCCTCTTTCACTCTTCGTTGCAACAGCGGTGACTCAGAAAATCCCCCGACCATCACGATGTGTCCGATTTGCCTCTCAGCGTGGTTGCATATCAAGGTAGATATGTGTTCAATTATATTATGAATTGTCGTCTTAAACAATGATATCATGACGTCATAGTTGATACAAAGTTTATCGCGATTTCGTGAAATCTTGCCTTTATAAATTGATCTCTCAATTTGATCCTCCAACGATGCATCCGTCAGTTTTTTAACCATCTTCCTCATAGAAGAGGGATAACGAAACAAAACGTCTGACGAATCCTTGAATTCTCTCTTTTTTAGCTCAAATGTCGCCATAAGATCACAATAGTCGTCCATGAATTCTTCTTTGAGCGCATTTATTACGCTACAACCTTAAATATAACAACACAGTTCAATATAAAACTTGATTTAAGAGATATATGCGAAACTGAGAGCGAGTCTTAAACCAATACATTTCAAGTACATGTACCTGCTATCGTATCAATCAATCGTTCAAACTGCAGATTGACCTGTGTTCCTCCCCAGGCACCACCGCTGGCTTTTGCAATTTCTTTCAAACGCATGTCTGGAGTAATTTCATGGACAGTGATATCTACAGTTCCACCTTAAAATAAATAAAGTACAAAAAAAACTAATAAAAAGTCGCGTCAGCAACACATCTCCTTTTCCCTTTACCGCAAGCAACAAGTTGACTGATTTAATGCTATAGACTCTTAAGATAGTACATACTGGTGGGTGGTGAAGACTCAAAAGAGAAAAACAACACCTTTTATTGAATTGCGATTACATTATATAGCATTTTTGTTAAACACTTCATTATCATGGGTAAATGCGACTTTTTTGCCTAAGAGCATATGTTCACGTATCCTACCTCCTGCGTCACATACAAGGTAACGTGTTCCAGGTGGAAACGTCGATATGTCAACGGAGGACGAGGTTGCTGTCCTGGTCATTTTAGAATGACGACAGAATATTGACGCCACCTCTGGTTCAAGCGCTATGGTAAGTTGGCCGGTCTCAATACCTGCCTGTGAAAGTTGAACGAACAGGTGCACGGTTCGACATAAACAGCACGAACTAAATTTTGTGTTTTGTCGCGTACTATGCAAGATATAGTGCCTGACATTTCTATGTGGCAAATTAGAATTTCATCGAGTGTTTACATTCAAAAAACAAATTCAAAACACATTACAAACAAGAGCTCCGCGTCGGGAGACTGATGCCCCCCCCCCCCAAAAAAAAAATAAAGAACATGGCCTTGACACAGTGACCTTGATCTTGAACTACTTTCCAATGCCGATGCACATGGGAAGTATCAAGCCAATCGGTCATTTCGTTTACGAGCTATTGATCCGAAACGATTTGCACACTTATTGTGATTGTGACCTTGACCTTTGATTTAATGACCCCAATTTCAATAGGGGTTATTTAGTTCCGAGGACAATGCACAAGTGAAGTATCAAGTAAATCAGTCAATTCATTGACGAGTTATTGATCAGAAACGAACCGGTCTATCCACAGACAGATCGTCAGACCTACAGACAGACAACCAGCAAAACACTATACCACATAATTACCAGTGTGGACGTACGCGCTAACTTTGTTTAAAATTCTTGTTGAAAAGACATGCAGTGATTATAGAAAATAACTATACCATGTGTAAAATAATGCGCACGTTAGTACCAATAGCTTTTAACAAACCTCTAGCGCAGCGCGTCTCATAAACTTCTTGGCAATGTCGCTCCATATTGCAGGAACGGTGAGCACCCAGTGAATGTCTTCTGTAAAAATGCTTCCACCGGTCCCATTCTGCAGCGTCTTGAACAAGTCGTCATGGAGATATTTGATGGCAGACGAGAATACGGTAAGTGCAGATAATGGTTTGCCCGTTGCATCCTCGAGCATGTCATTTGTCCTCAAACCCTGCAACATTCAGGTTCGCACGGAATATTCAAATTCAAACTTTTTGGTATGCTCATGTTTCGATTTCGTGAATTACATGTATTAAACACACAATGTATATATAGATACGTATCGTACATAATTCAAGCTTGTAATGCCCCTTTGTGATTGTTAATAATTTTTTTGAATATCAAAATCTTGTATAATATTATCGTTTATAATTTAATAAATTACTTTGAAAGAATACACTTATGTATATGTATCATTTGTGTAAGTATGCAAAAATGCGCAAGTCCCTCGCCAATTTATAAAAGAAATATATTGCTGATAGTGATTGTTCGTGAAAAAAAAAAATTACCGCACACAGCTCCACCCTATATACACACAATCGCTACATTTACAAATAATCATGCCATTAAAACATTTGATTATATATGAAAACTGTATCAACATAAAAGGCTATATATACCTCACTCTCGAATAGTTTCATCTTGAAATGCTTAAAGTAGTACCAATCCTTGTGTTCGTTTTTTTGCGCCAGTTTGGCATACTTGTCTTCAGCCTCATACCCAAATGCGTCTACAGTTTTCCCATCAGAATTTATAAGAACACACGTTGGCGCTGTGAAGAAAACATCTTAAACATCTTAGGTATTATTCGACGCTGCGTCTTCGTGTTATCTAGCAGTTAATTATGCTTTATGTTATGTTTAATTTCTGACAGTGTATTCCGGCTAAGTGTTTTTTTATAAGGTTTGGATTTAAAAAAAACGGATACCTTTGATTTAAGTTGAGCGCATTTGATTCGATGGCATTTGTATTTTAATTTGAAACTTCCATTAAAGGTACAATATTTCCTGATTGTTACAAATCTGTCAGTCTTAAAATGCAATAAGTTTATTTCTGAAGTCTTGTTTGAAATTGATACATAAAGTGAACATAAATTATAAATCCCAAAATGGTAAGTTTTGTAGTTATAGAATTGAAATACGTTCCATTTGCAAGTACAACTATGGTTATTGATTTCAACAGAATAAAGTCCTATATTTCTATTTGTGAAGCAAACAACAACATAAGACTTGTGCTCTATTATGGCTAATACAATACATTTTACAACGTTATGGCAAAATAATCTCGGTGCATTTCAACGTTGATTTGAGTGTATTAAATAACATAGCGAACGAAATTGTGATTATTCGACTAATTGAACACCTTTATTTGACATGAACTGGTCTGCATTCCAGTGTTTTGATTTTATCTGGGTGGGGTCCTGCTGAAACTCGTGTGTGAACGAGTACGCCCATCCCGAGTAGGTCGTTCCAAAATCTAGACTTGCAACCACGAGCACCATGGCTTCCGCTAACTACAAAATAAATTGCCAGTAAGCACAGTCATTTTTCAAATACATCGGGACTCATGTACACATACATGTATGTTTGAAATCAACGGTACAGGTACGTCAATATTATGCAACCAACATATCAAATGTATGTAATAGTCACTGAGGTTTAAGTTTGGTCGGATTTAAGATACTAAGCACAATGCTTATATATGTTGTCATTATATTGTTATTTATTCATATCGTAGTAAACAGGTCTATTATAACATGTGTTTCTTTATCTTTTGTATTTAAGTTTCGATTTCGCCTATATAGGTTAACAGATTACAAAATTCACTGCACACGTAATGCATATAGAAATATGACTATGTTAAAATACCAAACGTTGGCTATTTATTATATATAAGTTAGTTATTTAAATAAAAACAAATTCAGACTTTTAAATACTTGCGTGGAGTCTTTTTCAAAAATGTCTTCTGCACCTTACAGTCCTGTTATTTCCCCTTCACATGTAACAGATATCTCGGTAATGCGACACACTGCAAGTAGTGTATTTAACAACACTATCCATATAGTGTTATGTTATGATCGATGTCTTCACTCCGTTGGAGATGTTGGTATTAAGTGTATCACTTCTACTTTGGAAAAACGTATTGTTGTTTGAAATATATATAAGAACATTAATTTTCTGAAAACTAAATGGAATTTTAAAAACGAAAGTACAAGCAATTTAAGTGCTTCAACCAACTAAAATTGTTCTTTCGTTTTCAAAATTAGGTTATCATTTTTAGAAAATTAATGATCTTAGTTAATCTATTTTTCAACAGCTATGCGTAGGTCAGTATAAGTTGATAACATATCATTTAGGCGACATGGTCGATAATCTTGGGTAACACGTCAGTAAATTTATGAAATGAAAATTAACAATCGGTATCAACAAAATAAACATAATATATTTGAAACACAGAGGAACAAATCTTATTTAACGTAATGTATTGTATTTTACTTGAATTTAAACTGTTCAGACTGGCCAGCTTGGTTTGAACCAAAAACTAGAGGGCTTTCCAAAATCTAGCACACTCCAGAGTAACTATAATTAACCGTGTTCTGTATGATAATAGAGGTCACATTCGGCATCTTTATCTGGACAAGATAAAGCAACACGTTTCATTTTAATAACATGAAATTGGTTAAAATGAATATCATTTTCGAGAACCATTTTAGCATCCATTTTGGATATTCACATTTACGCAACCGTTTTAAAACGTCCCTAAAATATGGTGTGGGATGAATTTCACACAACAATAACTCTTTGCAATAAATATCATATTCTAAAACCAATCTAATGTATGTTTTAGAAAACGGCTTAACCTCTTTGCGTTATTCATAAAAACAAACTGTTGAAATGATGTATTACTCAGAGAAAGATTACCTTTAAATAACAAGAAATATCTTTTTAGATATAAGGCGTTGATTTTTATTGGATTTTGTTGTTGAAAATGATCGTCAATATAATCAAACAGTTTTGACTAAAGATTTTTTGAACAATTATGAGCTGTTTTACATCCACATACATTGAGATATGTACGAACGTAGTTTTCAATCTTATCGGAGACCGTGCTCCGAGAGCGTGAACACCAAATGAATACTAATATTTTAAAGTAAGCTTGGAGATAAAAAAGGTTGTGTTTTATTCAGCTGAAGACTTCGGATATTAATTAAAGCGGGTATATACGATTTTTATATGTGCTGAATTGTAAAATATTGATACAAATATGTTATAATAACACACAATATGCAAGAAAAATGATACATTTAAGGCGAATTTGATAAAATACAGCAAATACAAATTAGCGCCCCGAGCCGATTGTGACGAAGATAATTCGTAATTATTTTCCTACAATAACCGATGCATTCGTCTTTTTAGTAAGTGTTCATGTGTCGTATGAATCGATATAGCTGAAGGAATTTCAAATGAACCGTTAAACTAAATTTAGATTCACATCGTACATGCATGATATACATGCTAGTGAATTCGGCTGTACAGCCTTTTTCGATTTCAGAATTAAATATCTGGCTTATTTAGCATTTTTCGACACATGTTCTTCTTAACTTTTATTTTAGTTTATATTGCAATATATGTATAATAAGTTTTTTACACATTTTATATTAATCAATAAATATTTGACAAGATCGTATATACCCGCTTTAAAAATAAGTACAGCGACTCGACAAGTACTCATGTATAACGGTGTTGGCAAATCAGCATAATACATCGATATATCACGGGCGTCATCTCTTGTTTGCGATGCATTGATGAATTAGCCAATAATACTTCCGAGTTGGCGTTAAGGACCGCATGTTTTTTAAATGCCACGGATAATTCTACAGATTGAGTAGATTTTATATGTTTTGTTCAATAGTCAATACAGTTCGCATTATTTTTAAAATCGGGCAATAGTGTTATTCAGCGAAGATTTATTCATCCACACATGTACATACACATAGACAAATAACCCATTTGGAAACGTGATGACCTTGATAGCATGGTGAAGTTGTTAACAGAAAATCGATGTATTTTTCCTGTGTGACGAGCACATTTTTGATTCAATGAAATCGCTAACACATCGAACCATAGCTTTGAACATATATAAGTTGTTCCATGCACACAGAACATTGGCTTCTTTTCGATCTAAAACATAATTTGGTATTGTTCCAAAAGAGATCAAACCAATACCTACAAGATGGCGTGAATGGCATGAGGTGGCGCCAATGCACATTTTCAGCTTTTTTGTAGCCGACCATGCACTTTTTTGTCGTATTTTAGGTTGAGTGTTCGATATTTTTTCTCAATTCGATCACAATGAAATATTTAAAAAAAAGTAAAGTCTAAATAATTATAAAGAAACATGTGTTGCAAAGAGATTTTCGAGATTTCTGATTGAATATACTATAAAACTGGACAGAAGCTTTAGTGTAAAAAAAACAGTTTAAGATTAAAGCCGGAGAAATCCTATTTTTTGCATAACAAACGAAATATTGTAGCCTAATTAAGATTCGTTGACCTTTGTCCTTCAGTGAATTAAGCGATTGGAAAAGGGGACAAAACTTATCGTTTTAAGAAGACGTAACATCTTTCAATTATTTCGTGAATTATGTTACTGTATAAACATACTTGTTATAGAAAACATAATTTGAGTTGAGTATTCAGTTATTTGATCTATTAAAAATTACACATGTTGGGTTTCTATCGTGCAATATTTTTTTTTAGGTTATTGACTTCTTAATTGGGTTGGTTACATATATATTTACATATTAACGTCATGTTTTTATAGAATGTGTATATATTCTGTATAGATTTGGTAACTATTTAATAAAAAGAAATGTTATCTATCAAATTTAAGACATGTTATAATTCATATATCGTGCATTAGCGCCGCATTGTGTCCTGAGCGCTTCCTCCTTGGCATTTGCTCCATCTCTTTTAAAAAAATGCAAAATTGTCTATTTTATCTGCAAGAAGCCAGAGTGTATTTGTATGCAGCAACTATTATATGTTAAACGCAATCGTTTGATGTCGTTTTCGAATTAATCTGGTGGAAATGTGCTCGCTACACAGGCAAAAGACGTCGATTTACTTTCAAACACTCGACCATGCCAATTCTTATAAAGGTCCTTACGTTTCGAAATCGGTTGTGATTGTATGTTTATTTACATGTGTGGATGAATTAATCTTCTCTGTATCGCACTACATTGCCCGAGGTTTAAAAAAATGCGAAATATGTTGGGGGAAAACATAAACAACTTTTTCCCTCTGAAGAATTATCCGTGAAATTGCAAAACATCCTGTCCTAAGCGACATCTCGGAAGTAGCATGGCTCATTTATTAATGCATCGCAAAAAGAGGTGGCGCCCGTGATTAACGGCGTGTAAATGGTCTTTATGTCGCATCATTCCTTGTTTTAAATCTTGAGTTTAATTTGCAAATGGATATTTTACATTCAAAACGTTTCTTTAAAGATCTTAATACATTATTTTTGCGATCTGGAAGAAAACTATAATGCTCCGATTTTGATATTTGGACCATATTACCGTAAGTTATTCGAAGCAAAAAGCCGATACCGACGCATTTACTCGTTTAAGTTCCAGAACCAAAAATTTGTCCATGTGTCGCATGATCAAATATACAGCAATATTGGGGATTTCTAAATGGCGTACATCATTTATGCTATACTACACAACAAAGATAGTCAACCATTTTTGTTGTCAAATTATAATTTAAGACTTGTTGAAGACAAAACAGAACGTTTTTAAGTTTTTCTTAGTTTATGTGTTATAAAATATGACACAATTATAGTTATTTTTTGGGGCTCGCTAAACCCTATGTCTCGTAAGCATTTTTATTAAAGGAAAGATGCCGTTGATACTACATTTACTTTTGGTTCCATTTCATCGTGCCTCGGATGAAGTAAAGGTCCCTGGTGCTTTGGTCTGTATATAACTATTGAGTTGTTAAATGCTACTTTAATTGAAATGTATTCTTCTTTATTACTATTTATTAAGAATAAATGTAATGTTATTTTAATTTAAAGTTTAAACTTAAATATTTTATAAACATTCCGGGCTCAAACAGAGGTTTGGGTATTTTAAAAGCGGTACAAATTAAGTGTTTTAGGGCGGTAATCCCAGGTAAATACTTTTTGTGTTTGGTTTGTTTACGTGTGTGTCTTGAGTATTACACTGTTTTGTGCCACGTTTTTTGTCTTTGGTCTCTTCCCATAAGTAAGATTACTTTCTTGCTGGTGCAATTGATGGTTGGTTTATATTATATCAAAGGTCAGTGGTTCGAGTCCAAGTGGGGTAAACCTTGTGTCCTCTTTTTATTTTCTTTAAGTCTAGGTCAGTTTTGTTTACTGGAATTCAACAGTTCCAAAGTCATTTTAATCAAGTTTTAACGTAACATTAAACACTTTAAAACAGTCCAAAATATGTCAACTTCCAATTAACTCATTCAGATCAACGAATGCTCCAAGTGCGGAGCCGTGGTATAGTGGTTATACAATTGTACAGGAGCTCAGGGCCGAATGCTCGATCCCCCTGCTCAGTCCTAACCTTCAAAGTCCGCTTGTGCATGATACTTAAAACGCAAAGTATAACGTGCTTCACACAGGGTATCGAGGCCCTGGCTAATCTAACAAAAGGTTTTTTTCATGGCATCTCGCACCTTATTCCAAATTTATGTAACAAATCTTCTGAAGGTGATGACCAAAAGGCTAATTCTCGGTGCATTCAATACAAGGTAAATACGCACGCAGGATGAAATAGTAATACTATATTTACCAATCACATCGTAACGTCATAATAACGTGGGTGCCTTTAATGAAAGGATTATCCATAGACTACACGTGATAGACGGCATGATCGGTGAGCGTCCGGCATGAACGAAGTTCTAAATGTTAGCCATTTCTAAGTGGTCACTTAAATTGCAACCGGTCATGCGTCTGAAGTGATTATGTACAGTCTTTCTGTACAGGTCTTGTATGCACCAACCCATTCGTAGACTTTCGCAACAAGCACTCGACAAGGAAACAATCGTTTGTAATAAGAACAGGTAACATATTGAATTATTCTTATACTAAATTGTTTAGAAACATAAAAAAAGTGTTAAAATGATTGCGGTTTTATACAAACTTAGAATACGTTGAACAGTGATTTGGAATAAAACTACTGCAATTTGAATGTACGAATGGGTTGGTGTTAATGTTCCCTTAATACAAGCAAGCGTATTTTTGACCACTGAAATTCGGATGTGAACTCAACCTTACACAGGTGTATCTCAATTAACAAACAAAATATTCAAAAGGCTTTTAAAAAACACAAATAACATACTAAACACGTACCGTTCTTCTCAAGATTAAGAACATTTTTAACGACGTTTCCTCTTAGTGAATACTTATCCGTGAGCAATATATTTTATTCTATCAAATATATATATACCACTATTAAAAGAAGAACCATGCGAAAAATCTTCAATAAATACAATGTTATAGTTGGTTATTTCTTAATATTGTACCTTTGTTATTAAGATGAATACACCATAAACTGATACACATGTGAACAAATATGTTGGTAGTATACTTAAAGCATTAGTTAATCCATTTAATCCCCGCATTTTGTTACGAATAAAATTAAGTATAAATAGTGTATATACTACAAAACACATCTAACAACAAACTATTAACATAATAGCAATCATGGAAACAAATTAACACGACTTTAAAGCAAATTATAATTGTATTTACATTTGTGTAAAATAATTGCTGACGGTCCGGTATAAAAAGTTTGTCAGGAATATAAAAGTTGCTTCTGTTTCTTTACCATTAGGTAGAGGAACTGCTTTAACAGTGAGTCCCACCCGCCCCCACCTCGAAGTAAGTTTGCACTGCATATGGACTTAGATTTCCACCTCCATCGGACGTTTTCAATACAAATTAGGCGGTAAGAAAATTTCCTTGATCGTCAATAAACACTGGATTCTTAACAGGTCTGCAAAAATTATAATTCTACCGTGTGCTACTCTTGAGATGTAATTATGTGTGCTAGCTGCTTGATTGACGGGAATTAGTTGGCCTATTTCAACATGCTCGAGAATGAATTAACCGCCCATCATCTGTTATGCCCTTTCATTAAAGTCTCTATAACGCTCAAAATCAACAAAAATTTCCTAAAGTATTTCGTAAAATAAAATTAAAACCTAAACAATCAGCGTTCCTTATAGCAATAGCCACAATTTCAACTTTAAATGTGCTATCATTACATAGATTTTTGTAGATACAAAATGCTCGTTTTTATTTATTTGTCGACACAATAAATTCCATGCTGATTTCCTGTGAATATATCTATTCATACGACACACGAACACTGAAATGGTACCATGTTGAAACCATAATAAAAACGAGCATTTTGTATCCGCAATCATCTATTTTACCAGACCACATGTGGCGTTGAAATTTCGGCAATTGCCATAAGGAGCAATGCTTTTTAATTATTAAGCTTTATTTTACGAAATATTGTACGAAATTTTCGCTGATTTTGAGTAGTAATGTTACTTTAATCTATTTGCATGGTGAAATGATTCATCAAATGGGGATAGGCAACCAATCCCATACGTATATCGTGCAATTCTCGAAATAGTACATTGCTTGTTATGCCCGACCTTGACGGCTCTTTTCAAAGCCGCTAAACCAGCCTCCGCGAGTATGATCACATGCTTTCCTGGGAATGCTTATTTAACTCCTTTATGCAGTAATAAAAGCCACCAACCATCACCATGTATGCTATGTAATTGTGCTTCGAAAATAGAGATTATAAGTTGTTGGCGATGCCCTGGATCGTTAACCCAAGTAGAGATTTAATTACATCCACGTCGTGCTCATTTATCTCGAATTTGCGAACTTTTTATCTTGAAAATCAGAACATTGGAATTTAGCCATGAAAAGATTTCCCGGTCATTTCTCTGACAAGATCGTTAATACTTGACATTATTCTTTAATTAACGGTCGACGTGTTCTTAAATTCCCTACTTTTAGTTTAAATTTCCTCTTTAACTCCATGTAGTCATCAATGAACTGTTATTGTCGGCATTTCATAATTGCACATCTTGAAAATAAAAAATCCTATAAGAAAAGAAAAATAACAAAATAATGCACAAATATTATTTCCCATATTACATCTTATATTAAAATGTGTTATACTATGGGATTTAAAAAGTACAGACATTTATTATATCTGCTAAATCTTTATTATATTTGAATGACATGAACATAAAAAATATTACATAATGCACTGTAAACAGTGAAAATCATACTTCAGACGTTCTTACTAAATGAAAAAAAATCGTATATTATTTGTATTGTAAAGCAATTGAAATTGTATTCTTAATTTTCCGAACGGTTCCGGTACCTGCAAGTGTTTCCATCAGCTTTTCAAACTCTGCATCAACCTTTGTTCCTTCCCATGCCCCTCCACTGGATTTGTCAATCTCCTTTAGCGCATTTTCGGATAGCACCTCTTCGACTGTGATGTCAACAATGCCGCCTACAAATACCACCTTATGCAAAGCGTTTATTATAGAGAATTAATACATCTTATTACAAGTTAATACTTAAACAACCTAAACAGTAAACTAAAGAGACCAAAACAGTATCTTTAACTATGTATTTTATTCAATTTGTTCTAAGAAGTACAATTGCGTCGAACTATAACGGTTGATAATTTTTACATCCTTACATGAAATATTAAAAAATATCAGCATTCTCTGTAACAACCCGTTATGCAATAACCAGCGTTTTTTGCCAACCAGTCAGTGCGCATGCGCGGAAAATCCCGAATGTAAACAATAACATTCAACTGGTCTATAAGACACTCCAACCCGTTTTGCAATTTAATTATTGCAAATAAATGTGCGATGATTTTATTGCAAAACGGGTTGTTGTATAAATCACACTGCAATAAGACACTCCAACCTGTTTTGCAATAAAATTATTGCAAAACGGGTTTATTGCACAACGGGTTGTTACAATGCTCTTTCATACTTTATTGATTCAAGTTAAGCCATCACCAAGATTTAACTCTGGCATTACACACAAGTACTGAGTTCCATGTGGGAATGTTGAGATTTCCGCATCTGTAGAAAGCTCACTTTTTCTCAAATTGGAATGTCGTCAGGAAAAAAACGATGCAGATTCCGGCTCTAGCGCTAAACTGGCCGGTGTCAATCCTGCCTGTTACCAGATGTTAACAATTTGCCATGTTACGAAGATAAAATATGTGTGATAATATTTTTACATACGTAGATGAACGAATGATGGAAATAATACATCGAATAATATTTACTTGTATGGACATAATTATGAATACAATGAAAAAGGTTGCTTGGATGGATAAATATATCTCCTATTGAGTATGGGTGTGCGGACGGACGCGTCATTGTTGAATGCATGGATAGAGCATGCACTAGTATAAATCTTACTTCCCCTGCAGCTCAAGAACTGCTTTGCTGTCATTCCAAATCGCAGGAACAATTAGAACCCTGTTAACATCACTGCTGGTCATGACACCAACGATATTGCCTTTCAGAAACTCCATCAGATAATATTTTAGGTACTTGATGACGGCAGCGATAACAATTAGAGCTGGTTGTGGTTTCCCTGTATCATCATTTAGAATCGTATTCTTTCGAAGATCCTGAATTTGAATAAATACAAGTATTATAGCTTACATTTGCTTCTATGTATTAGTCTGTTTATCGAAATTGTCGTTTTACATGTTAGGACCGTTTTTACTTGATTCGCAGCTTTCAAGGCAGATTTCAAAACATGTTTTAGAACATTGGGTGATGAAGTATCGAGAGAAACTTATTAAATGTGCATTTTGAGTACCGAACAGTTTTTGTAAATACATATGATGCCCATATTTCACATTGCAGATCAAATAATAACTTCAACGTGGACAAAATGATGGCATACCATGTTGTTGTCAAGTCTAATCTTCAAATGCTTGAAGAAGCACCAGGTCTTATGTTCTCCCTTCTCTTTTATCTCTGCATACTTGTTTCCCTCTTCGTACCCAAACGCTTTTATCGTTTTCCATCCGGATTGATTACCACACACATCAGAGCTCAAAAGAAAATACACTTTTACAGTTTGGAATCAGAAGAGACAGACTTCTATTCACATAAATATCGATCGCACATTTCCTATTGAAACAACTGAATTTTATATTGAAAACATATATTTTTGTAATGTATATGAGATATGTATATGCAAGTCTCCAAACATTGAAACAAATTACTTGCATGAATATTCGTGATCAATTCGTGTCACTCTTGTGCTTAAAATGTGCGCACTTTGTATTTATTTCACAAAACATGAATGTCGGGGTTACCTTTATTTGACATGTATTCTTCGGCAGACCAATCTTTATCTTTGATATCCTTGGGGTCCTTGTTGTAGTCATGGGTGAATGAATACGCCCAACCGGAGTATGTGGTCCCGAAATCGATACTGGCAAAGGCGAGAACCATGTCTAAATGTATTATAAGTAAGTATTATTTTTATACATTTATTCGTAATCGTTTACATGTTTTCGTATTCTATAAAGTGCTTCATCAATGATATATGCAAGAGATTGCGTAATTTATTTGTTAGCATTTTGATTGTTAATAGACATATTTTTTTCTTATTCTCAATATCGGGTACTGTAGAGGTTACATTCCGTGATTAATAGAATCGAAGCTGACGATGTTTTGGCATCGATTGCCAATATAACCAGTGTTAGGTCCAATGTTCGTTGATTTACTTTTCACAGTCATTATAACGTCATTTGTTTAAATGAATTGTTTTTTTAGGAAAGATGATGACTAAAACCATGATTGTCACATTGATTTCAAGGGAAATTGGTCACCTACGACCGGGGACGTTTTGGCAAATTCAAAGATGTCACGGTCTCTTAAAAAGCTATAAGCTACACACAAACATATTACAGATCTGTTTTATCACATAACAGCATTTTATATAATAATAATCCCGTGTTTCAGTTTCACATCGTATGTGTGACGCAAAGAGGTTATCGGATATATTTATCACCAATGCGTATCGTGTTATACAAGTGTGTTCATGAATGATATAAGTCAACAAATATACTGTGTTACAGGATATATAATTTAACACTGTGTTCTTTTGTGGAATTTTGTATTTTGTATAATGAAAACTAAAGCGACGATTGTCAGCAATATAAGTATGTAAATGAATATTTTGTTGCGTTCTTATAAATATCACGGCCGTTAATCACGGGCGCCACCTCTTTAATGCGGTGCATCATAATAATATTGCGCTAAAGACCGGATGTTTTGAACATTCACGAATAGTTCTACAGGGTGAGTAAGTTTATATGTTTTTCAACATATGTCGCATTATTTAAAAAATCGGACAATGTAGTGCGATTCAGCGAAGATTAATTTAACCACAAACGTACAGAGACATACCATTACAACCTATTTGCAAACATGGGGACCTTTATAAGTTGTGTCATGGTGGGGTTTTGAAAGCAAACGCACCTTACCAATATTGTCTGTTTGTGAAGTATTGTAAATTTCTGTTTTTTTGTTGCACTAAATAAACACAAAGGTTCGAGAGAAAATGGCCTGTAATGAATTGCATTACCAGTATTTCATTACGTATATATATATATATATATATATATATATATATATATATATATATATATATATATATATATATATATATATAATATAACAACGTTAAGCGTCGTAAGTTTGATACTTCATAATTTTGACTGGAAATTTTTAGAAACAGGACATTGAACCCTTGCACAATACGTTAAATGAAAACTAACCTTGTACTTAAAATTCCAAAATAGCTTTAATTTTTGATTTCCATGATCATATATATCATCATATATTCATGTGAAAGGAAATGCATTATAAACGTTTTATTAGCTCCTGTGTAAAGAACTGCAATAATTCTTTTTTTTATTATTTAATATCATACATACAATGTAAACATGTATATGATCATACAACATAGTGATTGTACAAAGCAATAAAGTTCAGACATGTTATACAAGATATGCTAATATATATTTTTTTAGAGAGAAAATAACAACAGAGGAATAGTTATGAAAAAAGATGAGTTGTATAAAGTCGAAAGGAAGAAAGCATACTGGACTTGTGTGTTTTATTGTATATTCACAATGATCTTGTCAGATTAAAAAAAATAAATAAATAAACAAAACTATTTTAGAAAGATAAACTGACATTAGAGTGAAATGTATATAAGTGGACAAAACATTATGAGAATTTAATCCGATTCCATTTTTGTTCAAAGATATGTAATGTGTCATTACTGAGGGCTATTTCTTTCTCAATCTGGATTTTTAGTTTAAGACTATGGACAAAACAATTAAAATTTGGTACTTGTTTTTTGTACTTCATGTTAAAGATAAAATATTTCATCAATATAACAATAAAATTCACAATATTATTACAGTCTATTGATTTCAATGAGTTAATTCCGAAACTTACATTTAAGAAAGATAGTTTAACGTTTAGATGCTGTTGTTCAAGAAAAGATATTAATTGATTCCAAATAGGCTGGATGTGTTTGCACTCCCCAAAAAGATGTTCTATAGTTTCAATGTTTTCACTGCAGAAGTCACACAGATTTGAGTTAGATAATTTACATTTAAAGAGATATTTATTTGTAGCTATAATTCTATGGATGTATTTATATTGAAAATTTCTCAGTGTGCTTTCAATAGTTGCTTTATATGGCATGGTAAATATGTGTTTCCAATTAAGTTCATGTTCTCCAAAAAGGACTTGCCATTAATTTTGGATTTTGGAGTTTTCTGTAGGGTTTTTAATTTGTAGTGTGTAAAATATATTATTCGTTTTGTTTTTTCTTCCAAGTATGTTTGCTACAAATGTTGTTTGAGTACATGGTGTATTATTTGTATTTATTTCAGATTTAATATGTATGGGTATGCTTTGGATTAGTGTGTAGTACTTCAGAAAATTATTTAAAGGTATTCCGTATATGTAGCATATTTCATCAAAAGAGTAGAAATCCTTAATTCTGTAGTCATTTAATTGGTCGACATATTAAATGCTTCGTTCAAACCAATCTTTATAGAAAAACGTCTTATTGTTTGAAGTTATATCTTTATTATTCCATAAAATTGTTTTACTGTTAGTTTTGGTTTCTAGGTTATGAGTGGCATTACTCCATGCTGATAGAACATCAGATAGAAATATGTTTTCCTTTGCAATTTCATGTAAGATAGTATTGCTGATGTTACATTGAAAGAGTAAGGAGTCACCATATTTTTTTAGGATTTTCTGGTAGAATAATTTCCATTTACTCGTATTGGTTTTATCTAGATTATCCAGCTGCATTTGATTGCATTCAAGAATGCGTCAATGTTCGTTAATTGGATTCCTCCATTTTCTACAGATTGAATTAACTGAGTTCGTTTTATTTTATCAGGCTTACCGTCCCATATGAAATTAAATATTGCTGATTTTATATCGTTAATAATATCATTTGGTGGATTTGGGAGAACTGTTAATACATAAATTAATTTAGGAAGTGCAAACGTTTTCAATACTGTGTTTTTTCCGATCAGTGTAAGTTTTCGGTGATGCCATGATTTTAAGCAGTTTTTAAAATTCTGTAATTTAGGTAATATGTTTTTAAGAACTGTATCCTTTTCATTATTTGTGAAAGTAATTCCTAACGTTGTGGCTTCATCGGATGTCCAATTAAATTTCATTTCTTTTTTATATAGAACATTACTTTGTTTTAATTTACCTACTCGTAGCACAGTACATTTACTTTTGTTTAGTTTAAGACCCGATGTCATTCCGTAAATGCTTAGTGACTCTATAAGGTTATGGAAAGAATCGTAATTGTCGTTTAAGATGTAGGTTGCATCGTCAGCAAATAGGGACTGTTTGATATCTTCATCAGGTTCTAGTGATATGACTTTTATGTGTTTATTTGATTGGATGTGATGTGATAGGTACTCGATACAAATAATAAATAGCGATGATGAGAGTGGACATCCTTGTCGAACCCCTCGTTCGATGTTAAAATGTTTGAAAAAAAGCCATTGTTAATGATTATACTGTTAATATCGGTATAGAATAGTTTGACCCATTGAATGAGACTTTCACCAAAGTTCATATTTTCTAAGCAAGAGAACATAAATGAATGATCAAGCGAATCGAATGCCTTTTCAAAGTCTGCAAAGAATATTAGACCAGGATTGTTTGAATTGTTGAAATAGTTTATGCATTCTTGGATAAGGCGAACGTTTTCACCAATGTAACGTCATTTTATGAAACCAGATTGAGATTTTGAAATGATTGATGGTAATATTTTTTAAATTCTGTTTGCTATACTTTTTGTTGCAATTTTATAATCATTGTTTAGTAAGCTAATTGGGCGCCAGTTTGATAAGGATTCTAAGTTTTTTCCAGGTTTTGGAATGAGTGATATTGTTACGCTCCGTTAGTGCGCTCCTTATCAATGGTGGTTAATGTTTAACTCAAAGTCCGATTCAACTTCATACAACTTGTATTCAGTTTCCACGAATAACTCAACAAAATGTTATATTTCCAACAACAAAATGACCTGCAACCTTTATTAAGGTTTTACAATACTTTCAATCTTGCGACGGTAAACTGCGCGTCAAAAAAGATATTTTGACAATAAAATTACACTCGTAAACGGGACTTCGTCGAATTTAAGGAACAATGACACTTGCCAACGATCACAACCAAAATAGATTGAATACTTTCAATAATGCTCAAGTTTAATGAAATATGTTAAATGTTCGCTTTATTATCTGCTTACAAAGGTATTACTGTTACTATAAGTTACTTAAGTTACTCACGAAAAGAAAAAGTACTTTTTAAGAAAAAAATTT
This sequence comes from Dreissena polymorpha, assembly GCF_020536995.1. Classification (NCBI taxonomy): domain Eukaryota; kingdom Metazoa; phylum Mollusca; class Bivalvia; order Myida; family Dreissenidae; genus Dreissena; species Dreissena polymorpha. The sequence continues at coordinate 23,955,530 of NC_068359.1, read as the reverse complement.
GGCGTGGATGTTGCCTGCCTTAAGGTTTTGACTAGAATGAATCTTGTGACCAAAATTTGGTCACTTTATATAGCCGCGGCGTTCCACTTGTGACCAGAAATTGGTCACTGTGACCAGAAGTTGGTCACTGTGACCAAATATTGGTCACAGTGTGACCAAAAACGGGTCACAATAACTGCCGTGACCAATTATGGAACGCTCGCACGCTTAACACTTATAAATAATAAAATAGACTTTAAATGACAAAACAATTTAAAACAGACTATATGAACTAAATAATGACCTTACGTCTGCTAAAAATAGTGCAGCTTTCTTACCTAAAGCTTAAATATAGCGCCGGTGAGATTTATGTTTACACCGCTGTGTGTTGCTATGCAAAAATTACCCACAAGTCGACATTCTAAGATGGCGGACAGTGGAAAAATCACATGCCGATTTCTACTGAACATTACAAATAACAATACAAATAATGAAGATATTCGTATAACATGCATGGATTAGCAAAATATGTGTACTCAACTTTCACGGAGAGTTATTTTAAGCTATAAACATTCAGTGTTAAACATAGATAATTGAAGTAAAAGTGTGTTTACGAGCAGACCGTTTTCAAGTCAACTTTACAAGAAAGAACAGTGGCAGGATTCTTGGTCAAAAATGGTAAATTACAAACATGGTTTGATTTATATGTTAGTGGGTCTGTGTATTATCAGATTCATATGCATATTCTACTTATTATGTTTGTAAAAACACCAGACCAACCGAATGTCACTGTACACACAAGTATTTAAAAGGTAAATATTTTTGTACTTAAAAACCAGCTCACTACATTACCCCCCACAAATTTTGGCTAAACTCCCGTAGCCAACATATCACTTTAATTAAATTCCACTAAAATGTCAGTTTCCTGAATATCCATGTATAACTGTCCATATCGAGCTTCCGTAGAATTAATGTTATAAGATAACCGTACACATTTAAAGAAGGCATCCTAATTAATTTAATACTACAAAATTCAACAACGCGCACTGTTTTAATAATTTTCTTGCATTAATAGCACTGCCATTCTGTTAAATACACACAATATTTTAGTGAACAAAAATATTAGTTAAATGATAGTGGGATGTTCACTTGAAGTCAAGTATTTGTCATCAATGCGCTCCCATAGACTGTTTTAATTGTTTAATATGTTCTGTACACCATGACATTTAAATCTGTTCAGTGCGACTGTGTAGTTGCAACTCCCTGTAAGGTTCCCTAGTACATCTAAAACGAAAGGTCCTTTTCACTGGATCGCCTACTGGTTGCCCTAGAGGTTCCACGTTCTCTGACGCTGATCTCTCATACAGCAGTAGTGAATGGTCTGGTGGTTCCGTCATTACAACATCATTTATAGCCTCATTCGCCCTCCTCGCCGCAACTTCCAATGTATCACGTACCGATGACTTTACCGCGTTGTTATGATTGCCGCTTGTTTCGCCCCTAACACTTTGTTTGCATTCGTAATCTCGCCCAATATGCGAACAGGCTTTTGTTCCCCTCAAGGGACGACCGCTACAACACACCCCAGATGTGTGTCTCATCTTCGTAGCTTCCGTCATCTTCACTCGTCGCTGGGTATCCCTCGACTCGATCGCAGTGCATCCAGCACTCAGCTCACTACTGTCCTTGTTCAAAATGCAAGCTTCATCAGAAACTGTGTTTTGTCCACATGGTTTAGCTGCCTTTTCTATTACATTTACTCTTTTGGCTGATTCACACTTCATGCCTGGTATCTCAAAGCCATTCAACACCATAACGTTCCGGCTAAACAAAATGTCCACTGACTCATCACCTAGTACATCATAACCAATCAACGCGTCATCCTTAATATCTGCCACAACCGCCTCACGCTCCAACATGATTGGTCCTATTCTGAGTTTAAACAAGCCCGTACCTAATTCCGTTATAGGTAACCCATTGGCTCCCATTAAACTCACAGACCTATTTAAGGCTGGTTTCTCCTGCATGCTCATCTTGTTATAAATATTCTGGGATACCACGGATATTGTCGCCCCTGTGTCCACAGTAAACGCAACTGGTATGTCCCCGACATACCCCTCGACATAAAGCCCCTGGCTACGCCGATTTACATAAGACACCCCTTTGGCGAAATGTACTTCTCGGTATTCATCAGTGATTCGCGCTTTAGGTGGATTTTGATATTCCGCTGATAATGATTCAGTGTTCGTATGGCCTTCAGATTTATTTTCTAATTGGACCACTCTTTGGCCGCAAGAGTCGGTCCTTGCACATTTAAATGGTGATCTGATGCGACAATGAGGTTTTCTGAGCTGCCATCTGGTGTACCTGGACATTCCCTTGCATAATGCCCCTGCTTATGGCATCGGAAACATTCTACGTTTCGTCTTCCGTTACCCGACCATCTACTGGACCCATTCTGTCGCTCTAACTTTTCAATTCTGCTCAGCAGCTCCTTGATATCATTGTTATTTGTTTCATCGGTTTCAGCTTCCATCTGCTTTCTCGCCCCCTCACTCGATCCTTTAGGTGTCCATGTCACATTAGTCCTTTTCGCTGCTGCACCCTCTCCTTCAGCATCTCGAGACGAACGGAAGTCGCGATCACCTGAATAGCTTGGAGTTACTCTCCGATCATTGTGTTTGTCCCTCCGTTCACCCCTACCGGACTTCCGTATCTGGATGAAATTCACGGCGTAATAGACCGCCTCGTCAATGTTCCTTGGGTCCTTATTGAACTCAATTTCAAATTTAAGCTCATCATCACTAAGGCCGTCGAGAAACCTTCTAACTAAGTCTTCGTCCCTGGTGCGCCGGTCTCTGTAACTGTGCGCCTTGTCATAGAGACGCTTGAGCTCAGCCACATACTCCTCTAAACTTTCACCATGTCGCTGGGACCTTCTGCTGAACTTAGCAGCGAACGCACCTGGTGTCTCAATCACCCTGAACCGGCTATTTATTTCAGCAATTAGCTCGTGGTAATTGTTGATGATACGCGGCGACAGCTGCGTGAACACAAACTGGGCTGCAGCACCTTCTAATCTAGGAAGCAGTTGGTTTAGCCTCTCGTCTTCGCTCAAGTGATACCTACTCGCAATTATTTCGAATTGGGCAATCCAGGTAGCCCACTCTTCTTTTCCGGAGTATGCAGGCAGTTTTACCGGAAGCGGTTTAGCGACAAGTGGAGTGACGTACCTAACCCCTTGTGGTTCAATGTCGTTCGAATACCGCACTTCCCGACCGTAGCGCGAACTGTCCCTTGTTTGACCGGCCTGTCTGCGATCGTAGTTCGGCATATCTTCGTCCCCGTCACGCCGTTCACTGTCATATCGGTGGACAAAAGTACACCTTTCTTCTTCTCCGGTGCCATCCTGGTACATTGGCATACTGTAACGTCTGTGGGAGGTTATGTTTTCCTGAACCTGTCGACTCCCGTCTCTGTATTCTCTCCTTTGCAGAGGCCCTACTACCCCGTTCCGCGTACATGTAGCCGATCCGGACTCAACCGCGCTTGCCCCGGTGCTCGCATCCTTGTTATTATTTGTGTCCATGCGACTAGCGGTACTGTATGTTTGACGATCTTGTTTCAATTTATTCAACTCAATGATAACATCTTTGAGAACAGTTGCAAAACTCGCCAACTGCGTTTGGATTCCCGAATCCTCGCTCGACTGGTCCCCGTCGGCGGTGCTATCCGCGTCGTCGTCCCATTCCCTTTCGTGGCTTGCCCGTAGGTCGCTGTCTTCCTCCTCATTTTCGATCCGTCGTTGAAAACTTATTTCACTATCAACTCGATTTGGGGAAAGCATGTTTAGAAATGTTTATTACTTTTCTCGCTAAATATTATTTTTAGTTGATATGTGTTTGGAAATACATTCTATTTTATTTATTTAATGTGCATGTCAACTCTAGTGTAGTTTATTTTTTATTTTCTGTTAGATGTGCTAAATATCTCGTTTATAAATAATTCGGTAGCGTAAATATCAAGCGTTAGTTTATTGCGGTTTTAGTTTACATTAACACCAAATGTTTATTCTGCGTATTGTTCATTTCACTAGACCAGCATATAACAGCTGATCCCACCGCTGTCACCATAAATTATGTTACGCTCCGTTAGTGCGCTCCTTATCAATGGTGGTTAATGTTTAACTCAAAGTCCGATTCAACTTCATACAACTTTTATTCAGTTTCCACGAATAACTCAACAAAATGTTATATTTCCAACAACAAAATGACCTGCAACCTTTATTAAGGTTTTACAATACTTTCAATCTTGCGACGGTAAACTGCGCGTCAAAAAAGATATTTTGACAATAAAATTACACTCGTAAACGGGACTTCGTCGAATTTAAGGAACAATGACACTTGCCAACGATCACAACCAAAATAGATTGAATACTTTCAATAATGCTCAAGTTTAATGAAATATGTTAAATGTTCGCTTTATTATCTGCTTACAAAGGTATTACTGTTACTATAAGTTACTTAAGTTACTCACGAAAAGAAAAAGTACTTTTTAAGAAAAAAATTTGGCGTGGATGTTGCCTGCCTTAAGGTTTTGACTAGAATGAATCTTGTGACCAAAATTTGGTCACTTTATATAGCCGCGGCGTTCCACTTGTGACCAGAAATTGGTCACTGTGACCAGAAGTTGGTCACTGTGACCAAATATTGGTCACAGTGTGACCAAAAACGGGTCACAATAACTGCCGTGACCAATTATGGAACGCTCGCACGCTTAACACTTATAAATAATAAAATAGACTTTAAATGACAAAACAATTTAAAACAGACTATATGAACTAAATAATGACCTTACGTCTGCTAAAAATAGTGCAGCTTTCTTACCTAAAGCTTAAATATAGCGCCGGTGAGATTTATGTTTACACCGCTGTGTGTTGCTATGCAAAAATTACCCGCAAGTCGACATTCCAAGATGGCGGACAGTGGAAAAATCACATGCCGATTTCTACTGAACATTACAAATAACAATACAAATAATGAAGATATTCGTATAACATGCATGGATTAGCAAAATATGTGTACTCAACTTTCACGGAGAGTTATTTTAAGCTATAAACATTCAGTGTTAAACATAGATAATTGAAGTAAAAGTGTGTTTACGAGCAGACCGTTTTCAAGTCAACTTTACAAGAAAGAACAGTGGCAGGATTCTTGGTCAAAAATGGTAAATTACAAACATGGTTTGATTTATATGTTAGTGGGTCTGTGTATTATCAGATTCATATGCATATTCTACTTATTATGTTTGTAAAAACACCAGACCAACCGAATGTCACTGTACACACAAGTATTTAAAAGGTAAACATTTTTGTACTTAAAAACCAGCTCACTACAATATTATACCTTGTTTTTGAAGCGTAGTTAGGTTTTTATAATTATATGAATGGTTTAGTGAATTAATTAAATGCGTTTTGATATCATTCCAAAATATTTTATAAAACTCAATGGTGATGCCATCAGATCCTGGACTTTAGTTATTTAACATTTCTTTTAGTGCTAATCCACATTCATATTCATTTAGTAATCCGTCACACAATAGTTTTTCTTCTTGATTTAAAGTGTGATGTGTATTTTTAAAAAGGGTGTTATTTTCAACATGTTTTCGTTTATAGAGGGTTTCGAAAAATAAACGTTGTTCTTCTAGTATTTGAGTTCTGTTTGTTATATCTTCGCCATTGACTACTATTTTGTGTACATTTTTTGTTCACTTCTACGTTTTTCGATGTTTGCGAAGTATTTTGTATTTTTTTCATTGTGTTTAACATGCTGTGCACGCGCTCTTAGTATTATTCCATCGAGATGTGTATGATAGATTCCATCTAATATTTGTTTTTTTAATGCTATTTCATTTTCAATGTCGGTGGTATCATTTGTGTTTGTTTGATGCAATTGTTTTTCAAGTGTTTCAATGGTTTTGATGGTTTCTGTTTCAAGTTTGTGTGTTTCTTTTTGTTTAAATGATGTGTATCTAATTGTTGCGTTACGTATATTTCCTTTAATTACTTCCCATAAGGTGTTTGGGTTCGCCTCTTTGTTATTTTGAACTGTATTTAATATTTCCTGTTTTATTTGTGTTTGATATTGTGTATCTAATAAGATGCTGTTGTTAATTTAAAAATATCCTGGGCCTCTTTCAGGTTGTATATTGTGCAGTTTAAGTTCAACTAGAGAGTGGTCAGTCATAAATCCTGGTTTTATGTTACATGTGTCAATAATGTTGCAAAGAGACTCGGATATTAAAAAATAATCTAATCTACAAAATATTGTTGGTTTTGTGTTTGAGTGCCAGGTGAATTTGCTTTCGTTTGGATATATTGTACGCCGGATGTCTATCATATTGTAGTTTTCAATTATGTTATTTAAAATGTTTCTATTTTTAGGATGAGTATAAAGGGGTCCCTTCTTTTTATCTAATAATGGGTTAAGAACAGTATTGAAATCACCACCGACTATAATGTTTTTATCTTGGTTATCATTTATAAAGGATTGTAATGTTTCGTAAAAAGTGGAAACATCTATGTTAGGGCCGTAAACGTTGATTAATGTTAATTGTGTTTCGTGTATTTTAATATCTATACTTGCTTGTCTGCCAATTATTATTTCGTTAAAGTTATCGACTGTGATCCCTATATTATTTTTTATTAGAAAGGCGATGCCTTGTTTATTAGTATGTTGTCCACTGAGATAGATGTCTCCGTTCCATTCATCTTTTAATGTTTGTGCTAAAGTATGTGTCAAGTGACTTTCTTGTAATAGGCATATACTGTATTTTTTTTCGTCTAACCATTTGAAGATTTTTATGCGTTTTTCTTTATTGTTTAGCCCTTTTACATTCAAAGTACATATTTTAATCATTTAACATGGTGAAGGGTGTTGTAAATGATAATTTGTGTGTGCTTGTCCAGTTAGTTTCAATTTTAAAACATGTCCAGTTGCTTTCTATTATGAGACATAAAATGTCCATACATGCAAACAAAAATAGAAAACAAAAATTATGGATGCAAGAGGATGAATATTTCCTAGAAATTAAGAAGTTAAAAGAAGTAATCACAAAGGTGAAAAGAAACCACAAAAAACGACTGGTCCCCAATGGAGACATAGAAAAAAAGCATTAGCATCATCTACGTATAGTGGATGGAAGCTAAACAACACACAATAAACCAAGAAAAACATAAAAGTAATAAAGACAATATGTGTAACGGCAGCTTGGCTGAACATTACAAAATAAACAGACATATGCAATCATTAAATAGTTAATTTCAGAATTATTTTTCGAAAAGTTATGTTCAAATAAAGTATCTTTCGTAGTTTTTTTAAGAGCAGATATCGATCACTATAATGTTATTAAAATTATTATGTTGATTTAATTTTTAATAAACAATATGTATAAGATTTTTTGTTGTCTCATTCCCTTTTTTTAAATGCAGATATAAGCTTATACAATGTTATTAAGAAATAAATAGCTTTCTTTTATTGATATTAGAAATCACTAAATGTACTTCGTTTAAAATTCTTATGGAAGGTTATTGTTATTTTCATGTGATCATAAGTGCATAACAATAACGTTTGCTTGACATAGAGTATTTACAAATATATACATGTAATAGTAGAATTAAATAAAAGATCTATTACGCGCTGGTTATGAGATTGTTGGTTAAAACTTTGCACAATGAAGTTTGCAACAACGGATGTCAATCTGAGGCGGTTACAAATAGGATTATTTTTTCAAAGATTTTCAGATTAATAGGAAGAAAAAATAATAATTAAGATTTATACACGTGGATCAAAGATTTGGCAAATTAATACAAATATATTTTTTTCCAAATGTTTTTAGATAAACATAGAAGAAAAAACAAATACGTTTCGTACCCATGGATAAAAGCACTATCACATTAATGAAATCGTATGTTTAGGATTAATATATGTAATTGAATTACACATAAGTTTCAAACACTTGGATCAATCCCTTAACAAAAATAATTGCAACTTCTTTTTAGGATTAATATATGTAATTTAAGTACACATGCTTAAAAGGTGATTTCTAAAACAGTTTTGCTTTTGTTACATAAACTTATAACATAAACCTATAACATAAACATAGCTTAGGTACAAGAGAGATATTGAATAAGACAGTGTAATTACATTTTACATCCAAATTTCACTCAACACTTAAAAAAAACTTCATATGAAAGCGAAAATGAAGTAAGATTTTTGTTAGTATACTAATAAGGACTGCTATTTATAAAGTGTTAAATGAAAAAATAAAAGGATGATTTTAGTCTTCCACTTTTAATACCTTGAACAACTATACATTTCAAATTAACCTATTAAATGAAAATTATCGAATTGAAGGTATTAAAGTGCATAAGTTATCTAGTAATTGGTAACACTGAATGACTGTGTATTGAGTTAAAATATGACAATAGCAGATGTATTTATATTTTGAAGCGTGTCCTGAACCCATCAAAAAAAGAGAGTCATGCTTAGTTACATAATCATATGAATGTTATTATTATTAAATTTGTTTAAGTCTAAATTAAATAGTTTCATTGGATTCTTGTTACATGCATAATATGGAGTATCAAAATACAATTCTAACACTATCATACATGAGGAATATATACATGTTGGACTATATGCACACAGAAAGGAAAAAAAACTGTATATATAACACACTGGTACAGATTTATTTTCTAAAATCAAGAAAAATCAAGGATTATGCTGGCAGTGATAGCAATATTTATGTGCATAGTATATGGTATTAGCGTAAGTACTGATAAAATGCAAAAAAAAATGTATGGATTCCATACATGAGGAATATATACATGTTGGACTATATGCACACAGAAAGGAAAAAAATACTGTTTATATAACACACTAATACAGATTTTTTTCTAAAATCAAGAAAAACCAAGGGTTATGCTAGCAGGGATAGCAATATTTATGTGCATAGTATATGGTATCAGCGTAAGTACTGATAAAATGCAAAAAAAAGAAATGTATGGATTCCAACTAATGATAAGTAGAGCATATTAATGATCACAAAACAAGTGCTCTAGCTTAAGGAATAAGAAAACGGTTTCCATATAATAAGTATATGGAAAAAAGATTGGTTACGGTAATGTTGTATTACAAGCAATATATAAAATATGAACCAGAACAAGTTGACAAGATAAATAGATTATTAAACATATGTATATAATTATTCACACTAAGGCGTCACACTCAAAAGCAACTGCTTTTGTATACATAAACTGTTTGAAAGCACAAATATATCAAAAGCATAGGGGAAAGTGTAGTGTTCTCAAAAACAGAAAGCATGAATATATGAAAAAAGGGCAATTTAAGAAAGAACACAATAAAATATTTACAGTCTTGGAAAAAAATAAAAGACAATATATAGCTATTATTGTGTTACGATAGAACAATATTTCATATTATACTCTCCTTGTACAGGTAGAGCTTTCATTAATTATGTGCAATAAGTTCATCAATTTAACATACTCATTTTGAAGCGCGATATTTTTATAACAAGGGGCGTAACTGTGTTATAATAACAGCACAATGCATGTGCGTAGCTAGATTTTTATGCTACTTGATTAAAAGAGGTAGTGTTTAGTTATCTCTTTCACATACTGTAACTTCAATGGTGTTGTGCAATATATTTTGATATTACTATTTTGGACGTTTTAAAGACAACAATAAATAATAATAGCTGGAAGGGCGCCCGGTACCCCATTACATATGGGACATTTTACAGACATTATTAGCGCAGGTAGACAATGTGAATAAAATGGAAATACAAGTTTTATATGCACAGTTTCTATAGGCTATTTATTATTTATTTGATGCCACTCTGGTTAAAGCCCGAGCGGGATTGTCTACACTCTCCGAATAGGATTTTTTCGGCCACGGCTTTTCCAACCAGTTTTTGAAATCCGGGTATTTTATCTGCGTTGCATGTTGGTTGCTTTTAAACAACGCAAATATTTTGCCCTCAAAGGACCAAGCTTTTTCAACGTCGCTGGGCTGTTTCAGACGGACGAAAGCCAGCACTTCTGCATTCAGTTTTGTTAGATCCTCGTTCGCGAAGTTGCTAGACCCTTTGAATGCGTTTGCTTTCCGCAGAATGTCTATTTTGGTTTGTCGTCTGACGAACTTCACAATCACAGGTCTATTTTTATTCGGTTGAAATTTGCCTAGCCTGTGGGCTATGTCTATGTCCGTTGGCTCAATATGGATGCCCAGATTATTATTTACAAGTGCAACGATTTTGTTTGTTACCGATATCGATGACTGACGGTCATGGTCTTCCGATACACCAGCTATTCTAAGATTGTTTCGACGGCTGTATTGTTCGCTGTTGTTCGCGAACTCATCGTAGTTATTTGAATTATTGACTTTTTTATGTTCCAAATTTGCATTTTGTTGTTGGAGTTCTTCTATTTGTTTAGTTTTTGTTAAGTTTTCATTTTTAAGCATTTTAATCTCGCGTTTTTGTTCGAAAGAAAAGCTCTCTAAAATTTCTATTCGGCGTAGGATGTTTCCAAGTAGTTTTTCTTTTAGTTGTTCGACAGTTTCTTTTTATCATTTCTTTTATAAAGGTCGAATTGTCTTTTATGAGCACGCGCGATAATTTGCCGCTGATTTCATCCAGTCTTTTTTCAATTGTGATATCACTATCTCGGGCATCTTGTTGCGTATTTTTAGCAAATGTTGTCATAGTTTTTTGTTTTTTAGAGTCTGGTTTAGATTTTGTTTTGTTTATCGCTTGACTACTATTTTTGGCTGTAATGTCACTTTTTTCGAACACCGACGTCTCTAGCAGGCTAGTATTTGTGGAAGCTTCACTTGCCGTAGATGAAAGTGTCCGCTTACCGGCATTCATTTTCACCGACTTGAGCACCGACTTGAGTGACTTTTAATTGAGGCTTATAATTATAGCTAACAGCAAATGTCGCGCCTTATACAAATTTGATTGCCGTTTAGTATGCAATGATTGCCTCTTCAAGCGTGACGATTTTCTGTCACGTAGAACGTGACGGGTTAACTGCACTTTCTATCCCGCTCAAACCGGTTTAAAAATATTATACTTGAAAAAATAAAAATACCCCACCCGGCATATTTTGCTTTTAAATAAGTAAGATTGTCGACATATTTATTTTGTTTCACACATTTTTATACATAGATTTTTATGTGTGTAAAGTTCTTTATATTGTCACAAGTTTCACACTTTTCGCACGGCAAATTGCACTGATTGCATACGTTTTAAATAAAAAAAATCTACATTGTGTTTTTCACTGTTTACACCGGAAATACGGTTTTTACTGATCTATTCTTAGCTTTTTTATTTGGTACAAGTATTGAAGTTGTCGGTCTTAAGGCCACATTTACTATCAATGCTAATTAAACATTGAAATGAAAAAATACATTGAATTTAATAGTATTCGATATTGGTTCCACATTTTATGACATATTTATATAATTTTGTAGGTTTATAATGCCCCCGGATCGAAAGATCGGGGGTTTATTGTTTTTGGCCGGTCTGGCTGTCATTGTGTCATTGTGTGTGTCCCAAAACTTTAACATTGGTTAAAGTTTGATAACTTTTTTAATATTAAAGATAGCAACTTGATATTTGGCATGCATGTGTATCTCATGGAGCTGCACATTTTCAGTGATGAAAAGTCAAGGTCAAGGTCATCCTTCAAGGTCAAAAGTAAAAAAACATTTTTTTTTCTTTCCTAAAACTTTAACCTTCGTTTTGTAATAACTTTTTGAATATTGAAGATAGCAACTTGATATTTGGCATGCATGTGTATCTCACGGAGCTGCACATTTTGAGTGGTAAAAGGTCAATGTCATCTTTCAAGGTCAAAGGTCAAATTTATTGCTTCAAATCGGCGCAATAGGGGGCATTGTGTTTCTGACAAACACATCTCTTGTTATATTTGTTTCTGAACTTTTATCGATGTATTGACCAAACATTTGCGTTTATGTATACGTTAAGCGTTATCGTAACGAGTGATTTTGAAAATCAGTTTTCCAATAAGCGGAAAATACCGCTTGTAAACAATGACAATGGACTTGTGTATATACTGTGGCTGTCCACTAAAATCCTGAATATCAGTGTAACTTTCAAGCCAAAAGTTATATGAAGTGTTTGCAAAGTTTAAACGATCATACATAGTTAAACGCCCTAAATAAAAGATAAAAATGCTTAAAGATAACTCAGGTAAATATCAGGTAACGATGTATATGATTGTTAAAATAAACACATCTGGGCCCGTATTAACCATCCAAGGGAAAAAATAACCTAAGGTTTTCATTTTGCCTTAGTTTTGTTTATGTTTTTTCCCGTATATTTGAAGAAATGCCTTAAGTCATATTCACAAAACTTCTAACATTAGAAATACGCTTTAGGTGGACCGTTTTTCCCTAAAGGTTAAGGGACACATAACACCTTCCTTAAGTTCATTTATTAATGCATTGCAAAAAAGAGGTGGCGCGCGTGATTAACGGCCGTGTTATTACTAGACGTTCAGTGTTCACTTAAATCTATTTCAGCCATGTATTACTTTATAACATTATTTTTTCCTGTACTTCAACATCGTAAGAGGCATACAGACAATTATATTAAAACTAAACAACAACTCTTGACATATTGATACAAGATAACAAAAAACCGCCCTATCGAATTTCAAGACGTTGATTAAGATTTTAGAAATGTGTGCACCTACAATCACGTTGTTCATTGTGTGGTTTTATGTTCGTCAGTTGGTATGAAACATGTGCCATGTTTTAAAACTATGAAACAACAAGACAAGAAATAAGTCATATATAGATTTTATTTTGCTAAAACTCATGAACTGAAACATCTGCTGCACCAACGGACGAGCTACGCTATTCATGTGTCTGCCTTGAATCTAATATATGTCGTCTAGTGAGGTGCACTTATTTTGAACGGGAACGGTCACACTTTTATAGGATATGTTCTCAGAAGAGGGTTTCCAGATAATTATTAGCCCGAAAACACATTGGTCTGTTTTGTTTAGATGCGTTTGATCTGGAAGAAAGGAGTTGTTTGTCATTCGAAGAACAAGTAACTAGTTAATAGCGTGTTGGTGCATACGTTTGTTTCAGGAAGGCTCTTGTCAACGTTTATTGAATATTAAATAATAAATTTCGAAATGAGTTTGCACAGCGACGTAAATAACGAATGATTGCGAATGTAACTTAATTTGAGCTGTCTGATGTGTTTCATCCTCAAATCCAAATCACGCAGCCCTGAGTATCGCTCTGGAATAATCTGGTCACGATTTGCGTCATCTGACTGATAGAGCTAGTTATATGTTGTAACTTGCAATTCTAACACGGCACGCGACTTGTTTTCTATAGACAAAGAAGGAAATCAAGTGTGGGTTATTCTGAAATAAATTATGGGCGGAGCTTAATGTTTCAAAAATAGTTCCGAATAAATAAAGAAAATATTGAAGTAAAAAGCACGTGCTACTAAAAGAAATGTAATAAATGTAGCATGTATATAAATGTAATGAAAGAACGAATTGTATATTTGGTGATAAGTGGCATAACCACGCCAGCAAAGAATGTTATTTGTTAAGAAACGTAATAAAGAAAACATTTATAGCATGTCAGCTTTTCAGTAGCATCAATAAACATGACGTCATTTAGTTTCTACGATTGTTGTTCTCAATGAAAGTGACGTCATTTGCAAATATTTATCAATGAAAACGACGTCATATGTTTGTACAATTCAATGACGTCACTAAATATTGAACTTTGTACTAAGAAGGGCGGAGTATTGAAAAATATAGTTCACGTCCAAAAGCTTGAACCAAATCAATCAGAATCGTGTTAGAATCGAAATAATATTGTTCTATGATGGCTTGTTGTCGAATAACCCACAGTAAGGAGTATAGATGCGTGTTATCAAATCACTCGTGCTTCGCATTCGTGATTTAATTCCTACGCATCTATACTCCTTACTGTGGGTTATTCGACAACAAACCATGATAGAAAAATATTATTTCTTAAGTAGCATTTGGTGGTCTGAACCGAAATTATACGGCGAGGACACTTACTTTCAATGTTCTATTGTGTCTGATCAACTTCTGAAAGATGTCGAAATGATGTCATTACAGATAATATTCATGTGATGTTTTTATCTGAAGTGCGATTTATTATGCGATTTGCTGTCGTTATTGTTTTTGTTATTTTCTAGACACTTATTTTAGAAAAAAAGATATATTATTGTAAGTGCGTAATAAACAATGACACACTGATTTGCAGAAGAAAGCTTTAATTATGAAAATACATAAACATAGAAGAATCGTTTTTTGTTAGCCTTTGCATATTTAAAACATTCCTATGTAGTATATAAAGTTTCATTGAAGTAAGGTCAATGTGTCTAAGTTAACCCTTTTTTTCATGAAAAAACATCCTGAAACTGCTCAGCATAAAAAAAACTTTTTTTCTCTGTAATCAAGCAGTAAGTAAATGAATATTCAATAATGTTCTATAAAAAAAAACGAGAGCAAAAAGTTAAAAAAAAGCGAAGACTATCCTTCCGGCTGTTCGTATCAGCTTACACATTGTTGATTCCGAACAACGATCTTTTTCTTTTTTCCTCAGTCGACATTTTCTCGGCTGTAAAAGAAACAATACTCAAATTGTGGTATGTTCGTTTACAGAGTAGAAATCTGGTTTTGATGCTCAACATCCATACAGTAATTAACACAAATGAAAATGTGTTATCGCATCGAAATTGCATTGCTTGTAATATTTGTCTGACGATAAAATGTATACATGGAAATATATATGCGCTAAGGAGAAGTAATTTACGACACAAGTCTGTATACATCTTTTGGGCCCATGGGACCAGTATTGGCAGCAAGGGTATAGAAAACACTTTGTGTATGACCGCTATCGGAATTTTCGAAAAATCAAAACTCAGGGACATGTTGTTTCAGAAGAAGAAGATTTTATAAAGTACTTTATTATATAAATCACGTGACATCTGGAGCTAAGCAAGTTTTGACTCCATGGGCATTATCGGAACAAACTGTGTACAGGACTTCTATAAGATATTGTATATAAATACCAAATCTTTGGGACTTTTTTGAGAGAAGATATTTAAATTATTTACTATATAAGCCTAAATAAATCATGTGACCCCTGTGGAGTGACCAGTTTTTTGCCAGAAGGGCATGATTTGAATAAACGTATAAGAGAACCAAAGTATACAGTATTACCAAATATTAAGCCCTGATCCTTGCGGTTTAAGAGACATTCGTTTAAAAACAGAATCTTTTTACAGTCGATGGACGACTAACGACGAGAAAAAACGCGGTTCGAAACGCTTATCCTGTGAATTGCACACGTGAACAAAAAAAGGATAACACATAACAATTGTTGCTGATATGTTTAATTTAAATGTAACAAATTAAGCTTTTATAAAAATGCCTTATTAGTTTTATTCAATTTTGCCATTGTAATGACATAGTAGGGCAAGAAAGCAGAGTATATGTACTAATACCATGCAAATGTGCAAACGCGTGTCTGTGTCTGTAACTCAGATTCTAGCTTAGCAATAATGTGGATAAAAATGGAATATACAAATCTTCTACAAAAACTGATATTAAACTTAAGTGTGTCTGTGTTGATGAAATCACAGAGACATAAAACAAAACCATTACATATGGACATGAGTGTTATAACCATTGCTCATACGTATATCCTTGTTGCTTTATACTCAGAAACAGGAAATGAAGAAATATCATGCCAACATCTGGACACATGACTATTTCAGCAATTGAAAGAGTATTTCTTCTAGCAAGGCATAACGTTTACGTAATAACGAACAGGCAAAGTGTAGGAGTGTTGCGTCGGACAATGTTATGTTTACAGACAGAGATACCATGGTGATTCTGGTACACCCCCACTACGTTTTAGCTGAGGGGCGTTTAACCAAAGTACAAAATGTTACCCCTGTTGCTGTAGACGCTCTTTCGCCAGCTGCCTCCGCATTTCTGTCTTTTGTCCCCAGGACAGGCCATGTTACATGCGGAATCCGGCATTTTCTTGGCGTTCAGATAGTGTCCACAAAAACACGCATTGCCGTACTACAACATATATTTAAGTCCATTTTATAATTGATTTGGTTTAATTGCCCATAAAAATCAACGACGCCTCTTTCGCAATTCTTAGATTTATTCTATCCATTGCTCGGCCTTGTTGTTACTCCGATTTAAGATACACAAAGATTGACCTCTCTGTCGACACCTCTTGTTAACTAGGGCTCTCACGGGTCAAAAACATGCTTATGATCGTGACGGCGTGTGAAAATAAAAATTCCCGACAAAATTCGAGTCGAGTCGGTCTGATATGTCAGCGGTTTATTTTCTTAACTAGTTTATAAGGTAGAACTAATACACAGATTCGACTTGGAACGTTTTTATTATCTTTGGTGCAAAATATTCAAAAATATCATGCTACATGAGTGAATATAGTTAAGAAGTGTTATTAAAATCGAATCCAAGTTATATTGGAATTATGTGTTTTATAATTATTAAACACAGTGATACATATATAATGTATTTAATAACTTGTATCCTTCAGCATTTAGTTTTTTTTCAGAAAAAAACCCTTTAATAATGTTATGTAAATGGTTTTTAATGGTGTCAAATGTTTTAGAGTGTAATGTTATGTGCGTGCTTAAAACCAACACTATTGACTCCTAGCTTTTTATGTAAAATAGTCCGTTTGGAAAGGTTATGCCAGCACTTGGATCCATGTACAAAAATAATCTTAACCTCAGTGACCACCTTGAATATTGAGCTGGTTGATATTAACATCTTTATTTCTTGAAAGAATTTTTACAGATAAATTCTAACTGGGTATTTGCACACTCAAACTTACCGCTGCCCAAGTACAAAATGAAATTATTTTTCTGTGTAAAGCGAATTTCATGTATGGAGTCTGTAACATTGACTCATCACCTGTTTACCTCAAGTATGGTCCCCTTTTATCCTCAGTAATCATCAAACCAACTTGTATGGTTGTAAAAGGTAAAATCGATCTCAATTTATTCTGCATTGTCAATGGACTATATTGTATATATTATGAACGTAATATTTAACGTACAAGATGCCTGAACGGAGAGCCTCCGCATGTCTTCCGCTTTCATAAGTTTCATCGACAATAACACAAATGACTTATGCTTCGTGCAAAAACGTCCATCCCAGCCGGATGTACATCTGCAGTAAAATTTGCAGTGTCGCCTGTGTGACTAGGGATATGGCATTTGCCTCCCTTTTGGCACGGATTGGGCACACAACTGGCAGCCACAATGGTCACGACGAAGGATGACATGAAAACGTTGACGAACATCTTGTAACTGAAACCAAGCGTCTAATTAACATTATTTAAAATTAACTGTGTGTCTTTTTCAAATTAAAATTAAATTATATTATATCCAGCTTTTCTTTTTAAAAGGTCTGACATAACGTAAATATTACTACTATAACTACAACAACAATTACAACTACTACTACTACGACTACTAGTAATACTACTACTACTTCGACTACTGCTACTTATACTACTACTACGACTACAACTACTACTTCTACTACTTCGCAACGCGAAACGATTGAATAATTTGGAGAGTTCTGCTGTTGTCGTGATATTTTGTGAAACTACGAGGATCGCTA
Source organism: Dreissena polymorpha (assembly GCF_020536995.1). Taxonomy (NCBI): domain Eukaryota; kingdom Metazoa; phylum Mollusca; class Bivalvia; order Myida; family Dreissenidae; genus Dreissena; species Dreissena polymorpha. Next base: position 23,937,757 of record NC_068359.1, on the reverse strand, counting down.
ATATGAAGTATAAAATACATCAATGATTGTATAAGGAAGGATGGTCGAGTGGTATAATGCGTAGACTTTTTACTCCAGGACCCCAGGGGTCAGTGGTTCTAGTCATGCTGAGGGTTACATTTTTTTCTTTTTTTTTAAATTTTATTCTTGCTTTTTTACTGGAGCTTTTTAGATCCAATGTTTACATTTATCAATATAAAGCATTTAATGACAAACTTCAAAACATGCCAAAATCTGTGAAAAGGCCCCTTTAACGGACTTTCAATTGGGCTGGAAAACTATACGACGGTAAATACTATATTTGCTACTAAAATATTTATAGTAAGCAACTTAGTGGGAAAAACTTCATTATTGTTATTTTGACGTTTGATGTTTAAATACATCAAAATTACATAGGTGTAATTTAAAGATATGCCTGTTTCCATTGCGTGCATTCCGAAACAAATCATAAATACCAGTAGGGCTGCAACGGGTACCCGAAATATCCGATGATATCGGGTCCAACTTCAGATTCGCGGGTACGGATCCACCCCTGGAAATTTCGGTTCCGAATATTTATTTTCATAGTTGTATGTAACCTAACGCTGTTTTCACGAGTATTGATTTTATGCAGACTGGTTCTGTTTAAAAGATAAAAGATACGTATAATAGTCGATATTTATTGATGTGTGACAGTCAAATAGCAGATCATTCGAGATCCTTCGCCTTTATTGCCTAAGAGTGTCATTGGACATTCCGTAAAGCAAAACTAATTCAAAATCATGGAGGATTTACACATGACAAATGCAATTTCTAATGGCAATAAGTAAGTTTCTAATCCTTATTGTCTTTCTGAGTTGTATTAAAAACAACGGTTGTGGATCCTGTGTGGCTGGAAAGTTATTCAGGTAAATTTTGCATAATTTAGCGACCTGTCAAACTGTTGTAGTGGAAAGTAGATTTCCACTAATAGTTGGTGCGTTCTAACCTCACAATTGGATTGGCTCGGACTTTATCCCAGGATTAAAGCTATTCTGAGTAGTCAAGCTGCTGTCCTCGTAGAGATCAGACGTATCTTACTAAAGAAGACTAACTTGTGTCTTGATCTATGATAAGGGCCCCTTGTAATAAAGAATTAGGTTAGGAGAATACTTTTTTGTGCTCCTGCATCATGTATTGTCTTGAAAGCATCTTTCGTCATATACTAAGTTAAAATGCTATCTTGTGATGCAAGGAACCTCAATTCCCAGTGAGAGAATCTACTCCACAGCAGGAGACCTCGTCAGTGCTCATAGGGCTTGCCTGGACCCGGACAATGCTAATATGTTAATTTTTGTGAAAACAAACATCAAACTGCATGAACAGTGAAAAGTGTATGTTAACGAGCAAACCATTAAGTGAATAAGTGTTGAGGTTTCGTTTTATTATGACATTGCTACAATGTTTGTTTTTTGTTAATAAATGTTTAATGTTTTTTAGTCAAATAATACGTCTAAAACATTGATTTCTTTAATTTGGACAGAATTTCTTATTTTCTGTTAGTCTTATGTGAGGATCCGGATCCGAAATAAATGCGAAGAAACCTTATTTGGATTCGGATTCGGATCCGAACAATTTTTTTGGATTCGTTGCAGCCCTAAATACCAGCATAAAACATATCATTGTACTTACATAGGACGACGGTCAGGATATATAATTTAATTCGCTCGAATTTATATAACAACTTTTAAAAAACCTTAACACTCCTTGGTTACAAATCAAATGCGCAGTGTGCATTACCACGTGATCAGTTAGCTCGTTACTGGTTGGCTATAGACGCGTATCTCATGGTACAAACGTAATGGGCTACTGCTCCAATGGATTGACATTGTACTGAAGCTTAAGAAAGAAACTGAATAATCGTCTCACTATCGGTAAATATGATACAGTACATGAAGGGTAAACGCCTAGTGTATATTTAAATGCACTTGCAAGTTTTTTAAGCTGTCGATTACTGAATAACTGAAACATTCGCCACGGGGCTATAACTTACTCCATGACCGTTAAACACCGTCAATAGGGCTGCAACGAATCTAAAAAAAATGTTCGGATCCGAATCCGAATCCAAATAAGGTTTCTTCGGATTTATTTCGGATCCGGATCCTCACATTAGACTAACAGAAAATAAGAAATTCTGTCCAAATTAAAGAAATCAATGTTTTAGACGTATTATTTGACTAAAAAACATTAAACATTTATTAACAAAATGTAGCAATGTCATAATAAAACGAAACCTCAACACTTATTCACTTAATAGTTTGCTCGTTAACATACACTTTTCACTGTTCATGCAGTTTGATGTTTGTTTTCACAAAAATAAACATATTAACATTGCCCGGGTCCAGGCAAGCCCTATGAGCACTGACGAGGTCTCCTGCTGTGGAGTAGATTCTCTCACTGGGAATTGAGGTTCCTTGCATCACAAGATAGCTTTTTAACTTAGTATATGACGAAAGATGCTTTCAAGACAATACATGATGCAGGAGCACAAACAAGTATTCTCCTAACCTAATTCTTTATTACAAGGGGCCCTTACCATTGATCAAGACACAAGTTAGTCTTCTTTAGTAAGATACGTCTGATCTCTACGAGGACAGCAGCTTGACTACTCAGAATAGCTTTAATCCTGGGATAAAGTCCGAGCCAATCCAATTTTGAGGTTAGAACGCACCAACTATTAGTGGAAATCTACTTTCACTACAACAATTTGACAGGTCGCTAAATTATGCAAAATTTACCTGAATAACTTTCCAGCCACACAGGATCCACTACCGTTGTTTTTAATACAACTCAGAAAGACAATAAGGATTAAAAACTTACGTATTGCCATTAGGAATTGCATTTGTCATGTGTAAATCCTCCATGATTTTGAATTAGTTTTGCTTTACGGAATGCCCCATGACACTCTTAGGCAATAAAAGCCGAAGGATCTCGAATGATCTGCTATTTTACTGTCACACATCAATAAATATCGACTATTATACGTATCTTTTATCTTTTAAACAGAACCAGTCTGCATAAAAACAATACTCGTGAAAACAGCGTTAGGTTACATACAACTATGAAAATAAATATTCGGAACCGAAATTTCCAGGGGTGGATCCGTACCCGCGAATCTGAAGTTGGATCCGATATCATCGGATATTTCGGGTACCCGTTGCAGCCCTAACCGTCAACGCTTCATTTAAACCACCCAGTTACACTTTCGTGCATGCAATAAATAGAGGATATTTGTTGGATTCGATGGAATATCGATTTTATTTCACGAGTGATCATATAAAATATGTATTTTTTATGATCACGAGTGAATTAAAATCGGTATTCCATCGAATCCAACACAATTTTTTTTATTCTCTTTTCTCCGTAAATTTACACTGTAAAAGAGTTTAACTGGATAATTTCGATGGATTTATGACGTCATTTCGTCGAAAAATGACGTCATTTCACAGTAAAACAGTGAAAAATATCGATATTTTTCACTGTTATTTTTCACTGTTTCAAGCAGTGAAATACCAGATATTTCTCTATAAACCACCGGAAAGCATAAAATAAAACATTATATTGTTGTTGCATCCTATTATTATTTGTCTTATTGCAATCTTCAAAATATATGTTTTAGAAGCAATCGTTAAGCTTGTTATAATATATGAATTATCGCTTTACACTTTACATACATTCTAGAAATCGAACATTATCATAAGATAATATTTATCAAACATTTTTATTAAAGTTAGTCCTAATTTAAAGTTTTACCCATTCAGTAGTATTACCAAATAATTATTATTTAGTGTTTTTAACTCGATCTGATAGTTTGTAATTGCATAACTGTCTTTGTACACATAAACGTGACGAATTTAACGCGAATCTAAAATGTGTTATTATAGATTACTTTGCTTGTATATTTTTAATGTAAGTAAATAATTATCCGTTTAGTGACTTTGCTTTAGTCATATGCCAAAAAATTTAATCGTACCATGTGTTAAGACAAAACAGATCTACTAGGGTTCACCAGATAATACCAAACTATGCTATGTTATTAAAGTTTACTTAATTACAGAACATAGGATACTTGATGAAACGGTTCATTGCAATATTATTATACATACGTATATGCCGTTAATTTCTTTTAAGTCAGTTGCGGTGCTCGCACCTAATTTGTATTATTTAAAAATATAAAAGAAATACGTTTTTTTAATACTGCTGTGTTGCACTATAGTATATATTGTTTATTTTTTATTTGCAGTATACTGCGAATAAAACATGATCACTTTCATATAAATGAGATATTTTCCTTGTCTTAAAGTAACTTTTAATTCAAATTAGACTTATAACATATTATAACCGTTGTTGTAAATACGTTGAGTCATATCTTGAAACGTATTCACCACTTTACCCGAACGGTTTTAAATATGCCATACTTAGTAGCGATACATTGTTTACCGTGTTTCTTAAAAAGGAAGAAGGAGCATACCTTGTATTACATTTTATACACTTCATACCTGGCTAAATGTGTTTAAAATTTGCAAATAATTAAACATGTAGCCGAATTTAAATTGAGAATTGGCTTATGTAGATGTCTAAAAGAGAAGTCCATATAATAATAGACGAAATGTTAAGTAATGACTAATGTATTGTATAGTCGTGTTTTAATATAAATTGATATTTTAATCGTGGATGCATTCTATTAAATATAAATTACAATTGCGAGTTTCTATGCATTTCTGCAGTAAATAACTCTTAAATGGGACTTGTCAACGGTTTAATTAAATGAAAATTTTCGAAAACATTTGTCCAAGATTCTAAACAGAATGTAAACATTACATTCTAAGAAGCGAAATAACGCTTCTTTAGAGAATAGTTACAACAATTGTTTCGCTAATTTTAAATCAGCAATACATGCCATAATCAGCGTTTGTTACAGTTGTCCTCAACACTTAGGAAATGGGGCTTTTAAAAACATAAAATTTAAAAGACACTGTTGACTTTAAAAGCCTGAATGGTTCTCACTGAATAATAATTGCTTATAAAAACAATGCCAAGATAACTATTGCTTTCCAAACTTGAAAGTAAGTTGTGGGCATGAAGGTAAAAACAGTAAGTGAGTATCGCCGACCAAACTTTTGTTCACTTAAACAGACCAAACATAATGATCTTTAACCTTTGAATCTTCCTCCAGAAAATGTTATGACAAAAATATCTCTTGAGGCTTCCACTGTTATGGTACTGCCTTTTGGGAATGTATTTGTACTGAAACTTTCTCTAAAGGATGTTACCACATAAGTTCTGACATATCTTAAGTATGTTACTTCATTTGTTTTGTAATGCCAATGTATCTTAAGGATGTTCCTGACACTGTCTCCTGAGTATGTAATTACATTGGTAATATCATTGAGGATGTTACTTAATAGGTTCTAAAGCTGCCTCTCGCGGATGTCACTGTATAGGTACTGTCACTGCCTCTGTCTGATGTCACTTCATAGGTTTTGACATTGCGGCTTAAGGATTGAATAGGTACTGACAATGTCTCTAAATGATATCACTGTATAGGTACTGACACTGTCTCTTGTGGCTGTCACTGTATAAGTACTAAAACAGCCTCTTGTGGAATTCACTTTATATCTTCTGACACTGTTACTTGATAATGTAACTGTATTGATACTACCACTGCCTCTGTCTGCAGTCATTTCATATGTGTTGCCATTGCGGCTTGAGGATGCCATTGAATAGGTATTGACAATGTCTCTATATGATATCACTATATAGGTAATGACATCGCCCCTTGTGGATGTCACTGTATAGGTACTGAAACAGCCTCTTGTGGAATTTATTTTATAACTTAGGAGATTGTTACTTGATGATGTCACGATAATGATACTGATATATGATGTCAATACATTGGTAATGACAATGTCTCTTGAGGTTGTTATAGCATTGGTAATGACACTGTCTGTTTATGAAGTTATACCATTGAAAATGTCTGTTGCGGATGTCAATGCATTGGTAGTGACACTGTCTCTAGAGGATGTTGTTCTAAGGGTACTGAATTAGTCTCTTGCGGATGTCAACACATTGGTACTGACAGTTTCATTTGATTATGTTATTGCATTGTTACTGACATTGTGTCTTGAGTACGTTATTGCATTTTATTATCTTTCTTTGTAGTCAATGAATTGCTACTGGTCATATATAAAAAGACACTGCCTTATGTCGATGCTCTTTCATTTGTACTTACACTGCACTTGCAGATGTTATTGTATTGGCACTGGCATTGTCCTTTGAGTTTTTTATTTCATTACGACGGACACGCCACTTGTTGCCGATGTTATTGTTTTGGTACTGGCACAGTCTTTTTGATGCTGTCATTACATTGGTACTGACACTGCCTCTTGAGGATGTAATGGCAATTGTACTGACACGTTTTTTTTTTAAATTTTATTTCATTGGTACTAACACTGAATCTTGAGGATGTCATTACTTTGGTACTGACACTGTTTCTTATCGATGTCATTATATTGGAACTGACACTGTCTCTTGAGGATGTCATTGCATTGGTACTGACACTTTCTCTTGAGGATGTCATTGCATTGGTGCTGACACTGTCTCTTGAGGATGCGATTTCATTGGTGCTGACACTGCCTCTTGAGATGTCATAGCATTGGTACTTAAACTGTCTCTTGAGATGTCATAACATTGGCACTAACACTGTCTCTTGAGATGTCATTACTTTGGTACTGACACTGATTCTTATGGATGTCATTATATTGGTACTGACAATGTCTCTTGAGGATGTAATTTCATTGGTACTGACACTGTCTCTTGAGGATGTCCTTGAATTGGTACTAAAACTTTCTCTTGAGGATGTCATTACATTGGTACTGACACCGTCTCTTGAGATGTCATTATATTAGTACTGACACTGACTTATAAGGATGTCATTTCAGTGGTACTGACACTGTCTCTTGAGGATGTCATTTCATTCGTACTGACACTGTCTCTCGGTGATATCGTTGCATTGGTTTTGACACTGTCTCTTGAGGATGTCGTTGCATTGGTTCTGACACAATCTCTTTTGGATTTGATTACATTAATACTGACATAACCTCATGAGGATGGGATTGTATTGGTATTGACACTGTCTCTTGTGAATGTCATTGCATTGGTATTAATACTGACATAACCTCATGAGGATGGGATTGTATTGGTATTGACACTGTCTATTGTGGATGTCATTGCATTGGTACTGACACTGTCTCTTGAGGATGTCATTGCATTGGTACTGACGCTGTTTTCTGGTGATATCGTTAGATTGATACTGACACTGACTCTTGATATGTTATCGGTTTGGTACTGACACATCGTTTTGATGGTGTCATTACTTTGGTAAATCGTTATCGTTGCATTGGTACTAACACTGGCTCTTCGAGGATGCTATTTGCATGGGTACTAAAATTTCAACTTGAGAATGTCGTTGCATTACTGACACAGTCTCTTAAGAAAATATTGCATTGGTACTGGCACCGTCCCTTGTTTTTTGTATGGCATTACTACTTAAAATGTTTGTTGAGGATGATATAGCATAGGTTCTGAGAATTTTTCTTGAGATTTCTATGCATTTGTACTGACACATTCTGTTGAGGATGTTATTGCTCTGGTACTAACACTGACTCTAGAGGATTGATTAGATTTTTAGAATTTTTGGTTTCAGACTAAATATTAAACAATTCAAACTTTAAGTATGTTATTAGAGCATCTTCTGTTGCGTTGATATGTGCCTTATTATGTTCGACATTAGTGAAATTACCGACAACAACGTACTTCTATGCGCGTTTATGTGCAATGTTTACATACATTCCAAGGTCATGTACGCATGGTACATGTATAAACTGATATTATACATAACGTTTATCTGCTCTTAATTGATATTAACATGTTTTTTGTATACATTATGGTATATATTGTAACGACATAAGTCCGAAATGTATGGAACTACCCAGTTACTATGGCAAGCGAAGTGCACATTATTGTTTTAAATCACGGTTTAACAGTTAACTATATAGTTAAGAGACTTTGAACCCGGGTTCAAAGTGCCGTTTGCACATTAATTCCTTAAACCCGGGTTCAAGACTTTGAACCGCGGTTCAAAGTGTGTCCAGAAATAGATACAAATCTGTTATCTGAGACAACCAATCAGCGGAGCTTAAACCACAATTAGAAGGTAAATGTCGCGACTTCATTGGTCATCTCTTGATTATAGGAGTTAGAAACTTTGAACTTGAAATAAAAGATTCTGCATCTAAAACATACGCTTTCATTATTCCTTAATGATGCTTTTGAAAAAATAGTTATGGCGTAATCGTGTGCACAATGCGATAATTAATATATCAAGTCATGTCTGAATTAGTTTGAAATATCTCCGTTAAATAGATTTCGCCCAACCGGTTTTGCAGTTGTTAAAATATTGTAGTGTAATAAAAGAGGATGTTTACAGATTATCAGTTGTATAAAGCTTCTAAGTGTATGTCATTCCTTAAAAGTTATAATTGTATGTTTATTTTATGAAATGAATGCTTAGAAAAATAAAGTTAGACAACATTAAATAAAATCAAAAATATAATAAATATAAACGCGCATTTTGATTCAGCGGTGTGCGATTTGCTCCATTTTGTGTTGCTGTGTGTTGAACTTCGTCTACAGTCGTCTGCATTTTAATGTAGTTTATTTATTTATAGAAATCAATAATTATAAATTTCATTTTTTATTGCGCGGTCGTTTAAAATAATGCTGCTTATGAAGGTAAGGGAAATACTTATGACGACAGAGGTGCTGCTGGTTCCTTTGGTGATTCAAGGTGTTGCTAAAATTTTGCTGAAATGTTTCTGATGTCGGTGAGGTTGATACTGATGAAACGGTGTGGCTCTGATGTCGTTTGGGCAGCTGTTAACCCATTTATGCCTAGTGGACTCTCCCTTCATTCTAAATTGGATCAATTTATTTCCAAAATTAGGGATGTCTTGTATATTTATTTCTATATTTAGAATATTTCTTACAGAAATTCCTTTAAGCAAACAGCGCAGACCCTGATGAGACGCCGCATCATGCGGCGTCTCATCTGGGTCTACGCTGTTTGCAAAGGCCTTTTTTCTATACGCTAGGCTTAAATGGGTTAATGTTTGCAATAGTGATGCTTATGTCGGTTGTGATGATGCTTTGTTTAAACTAAAATAAATTAAACGCATCTATTCTTATAATTACTTATTTAACACCACGATTGCTATTCTTTTATCAATGATATGCAACGAGAAAACGCAAACGAATTAAACTTATACCTTAAACAGAAGCTCAACTGATATCTAGCTTTGATTCATGGTATTCACATAAAAGAAAATATATATGCACGTGGTATTTGCTTTCATTCCAATTAAATTTCCTATTGTGATATTTTGAAAACAGTTGAACAACTTTACATAGATCAATGGAAGATGCCGCTGAGCGAAAAATATCTTCAAAAATATGTATTACATAATGATTTAGAGCAACTAAAGTGTAAATTAAACTTTCCTTTAAGACATGACAAAAACAGCTTAATGATCCCAGACTAACCTTTGATATATGAAGTGATAAATAACTGTCTTCGTTGTTAAAAATGTATTGTAAACTGATAAAAATAGCTCTTCTGTAAAAAAAACAAACTGCGGGAACAAAAACACATTGTTTGATGTTTTGATAGGGCAAATCAAACGAACGTCTCATCAATTCCATGTGGTTTAATGTGACTTATAATGATGCCTCTGTTGTCGTTATTTAAAATACAGCATCCAAAATGTATACCCACGTTTCCTGGGCAAGATAGTCGTTAATGAATACATCAGTGAACATACTATTGACTTGGGCAAAACAGTTTTAAAGTACAATCGTAACGAATGTGCATGAAATGCCGCAATACGCATGCATATTAAAGATCGTGTAGGAGTCGTATAATGAAATAAAAAAATTGACATCGTCTATATATGTTTCGTCAATGTAACATTATTAACAGATACACAATTGATTGAGATAAGGGGTTATACATTTTTTATGTATGTTGATACTTAAGGTTAATGCCCGTAAAAGCTGTAATAAATTAGTGAAAAAACACCATTCTTTATATTTTTGTTTAATTTTTACATACGTTTGCTGTTATTCAGGTAGGCAGATTTTCAATAAGGTCCACAAAATTGAAATGTTATGAGATAATTTGTATTATTGCAAGAGGAAGACTTCCTTGTTATTAAATCAAATATAAACATATTGTGCCAGTATTAAAGAATGTAAAGATTCACATTGTCTCCGCACGCTAACATGAAAGTAAGTCAAGCGTTTTCATACAAGCTCACAAATGTCAACTTTAATGTATTATATTAAATACTTTTTAACGCAGGGAATTATTACATAACACAAATGGTTTAAACGTATTTTTATAAGGCTGCTGTGCGCGTTAATTTCAAGTATTAATTATAAATAAATACATTTTTGCATTTGTTATTCCATGTACTTTTACAAAGTGTAAAATTTGCTTATTATTTCAGTTTAAACAAAACTGAGAGTGAAAAAACACTTACCCGGATGATGAACGTAACATCGGTATCAGCGTTTATTTTGTTGTTGTTTTCGCTGCATGAACACGGAAATTACGTCAAAAAAGAGCACGTTAAAATTGGCGGCAAATTTTAACGTCGTCTTTTTCTTTTTGCGATGAAATAACGTAAACATTGACAAAATTATCGTCGAAAACACAAGGGCCATCGGAGTATTTTGTTACGCGTAACGTTGCATTTTTTCATATTTTGACATAAGAATATGGTTTAATTATATCATTTTTAGGATAAAAATAACATGGAAACATCTAAAAATGTTCAAAATTCAAAAGTTAAGACAATGCAATTGGTAAAATTTGTTTCTGCTGGTTACCGATAATTTCAATGATTTTTTATTTTAGCAAGTACATCAAAAGTCGCCATTGTGCAAAATAGCGTGCGACTTTCGAGCCGTGGTACACTTACATCTGCGTGATTTTAAATACGTTTGGTCACATGCATTGAAACAACAGGAAACTCTTTATAATGCATTTAATACGCCTATTTGTTTTTAAATTTTAAAGGAATCTCCAGTCAACAGAACGCCTTACATAGTATTCCAGGACTAAACTGTGAACTGTATAATACGTAGACAATAACACGGCAGAGCTGTGCCTGACGTCTATAATCGGCTCGATGCCGACATAACGGCCCGAGGGCCTTTGGCCCGAGGGCCATTTTGCGGCTTGGGTCGATTTTAGACGTCCAGCCCAGCTCTGCCGTGTGTTATCGTTTATATCCCATAATTTTACTTTACTATTTTCGAGATTATTTTGGTCCATCACTAAAATTTTAACAAAACCAGCCTTCCGTACGTTATTTCATTCAATTGATTACGCAATTTATGACGTACCTTATGTGACGTAATTTCAATGACAAAACTACATAGAATTTCTGGATTATATATAATTTTTATAATATCAACTCAAAAGAATGTCATTACAAAAAAATAAACATGTGTACACGGGAAAGCATCAATCGAGCAAGATGTTATTATAAAAGTTCTCTCATTCCTCTACATGTATGCCACGGTGACATCATGGACAGTATTAGTGGCATTTTCTATAATTTCAGAATATTCTATTTGGGACATCTCCATCGTCTTTATTTATATGAACATTTTTTCAGATATTTCATGAGATGATACAATGCTATAATGCACACTATTTGCAAGCATCGGTAGTTAATGGTGCAAGAGAAATCCAATATTTAAAAATTACAATTAGGAACCTTCGAAATCAATTGATTGATTTGCATTATCAGCGCAGTCTTCAGTATTCTTCTAATAATAATACAAGAAGCTAATTTAAATTTTGCTAAATAAACCATTGTATTTAAACGATACATGTGTGTTTATATCACATCTATTTATTAGTTGAAATACTTGATGGGATTAACAAACATACCAGTAATATTATTAGTAAGGCTTGTTTGTGAGAAAATGACATTTCATTAGTTCTGGACATGTACTTATTGTGACCACCTATCCTTCAAATAACACAATTTTATTCCGAATATATGCTTAAATATGAAAAACTTTAAAGGTACTAAGTAAATATTGATTGATTATAAAATGCTAGAAGGCAATACAAGCTAATCGAATTGCTAAGAGGGAACAAGTGGTCTGTTTTTGTACCATATGGAACTATTTGAAGTAAAAATATTGAATAAAATGAATAGCGATATTTCTCAAATTCTGCATTGTACTTGTATTATCCGTATTTTAACTGCAATTACAAGGTCGAACTCAAATGTCCAACAGTCGAATTTGGCCAAAAACAGATTATGTTTGACATCAGTGGCGGTTTTAGACGAACGTTGAACTTTGGGTCTTTTTATTGATGACCTAAGCTATATATTGGGTACGCCTATTTCGTGGGCATGAGATAAAATTTATGTTTAATTACAAAAAAACACTGCGCATTTTAAATAACCTGACATGATGCATAGTTATAGGCATTTTATCTTGATAACAATTAATGAAACCTCTAACTTGTTATAAACGTGATTAATTACTGGAATTGAGTAACATTATTTCAATTACAATCACGCCTAGTATTGTTTTACTTGTGTCACAATATAGACTATCAAGTAGCGTCCCTTTAATGCTTTGCACCAATGGCTTTTCGGTTATTTCACTCAAACTGACATTTGATTTTTTTTAATTAAATCGTTGTTTAATACCTTGCGGTATAGTTCATAGCGGTATTTTATTGCCGTATCTCGTTTCTTTATGTTTAAATAACGTGTGTGTATACTTGAAGATGATTTATTTGTTGAGATTTGAAAATTTATAAAGAATACGCGGTCTTATTTACAATTAAGCTTAAGTTTAATTTTTACGCACAATACATTTTTAAGGCCGACTGGTAATGTGTTTTATTGAAAAACATTATATCGTAATGATCATTTTTTGGAACAAGCCACTTCATTTAAAAACAATCGGAACATTATTGTTCCATATGCAACATATTAAATAGCTGAGAATTTAATATGTTTGGTAGTGTATTTATTAGTGTTAAATTAAAATTAAAATGAAGTCAATCATTTTCATTCTGTTTAAAAGAAAGACAATTAACACACTTGAATACTTTTTATTATTTCAGGAAATATATTGAAGTACATGTTAAGGTAACTTCGTTAAGCAATACAATTCTGCAAACATCGTGTCGAAATATTGCTATTTTAGCAGTGTAGTTATGCAAAATCAAGGGTATATGTATATCAATACTGATCTTGAGCTAGAAAAGTAATACATGTATATATCACGTGAGTTTCTTTATGCGATGGATCCTATTTCAGTAGGATGTTTTTTGTTGAGCAACAGAACGACCATTTAATTTTGTCTGACATACTGACATACTATTGTACTTTAGATTTAAAAATTATTAGCATTTGTACTTTTTACATACAATTTTTGCAAAGCAACGCTCTCATTGTCATATATGTAATGAGCATACAACTCAATCCCATGCGAAAATGCGATTTATTCATACGATACCAACACACATCTAAATACATACACAATTATACGGTCATTACAGATTTCACAATGATGTATATATAATCCCTTTATATTGAATTCAACATCGTTATGTACAAATGCCAAGTAAGAGATGATAGCAGCATCTGACTGTAATTTATCCTATATTGAACAATGGTAAACCGCTGCTCAAATGCCACTTTTATGTAAATAGGCAATGTTGTATTGTTGTACCTTTCCAATGGCCGTTTTGTCAACTACTATAAATGTTGCACAACATGTTTGAAATAGTTATGCAGCCGACTATAAATCAAATCGAAACAAACTTAGGCAAAAGTTTTTTGTACTTGTTCTGTGAAACCAAGTAGACGAAATTACGTTAGCTGTTTATCGGCATTATTTCCAATCATTTCCAATAATAATATTGTTTTGTGTTCCGATGTTTTTCGGCCTAGCTGTCTAACCCAGATCTTGACCTTAGCTGACCTTTTTTTAGCGTCCAATCAATTTGAATATAAAATTTTCCGCAGGTAGGCCTGACACTTTTCTGTTATTTTTAATGTAATTGTATAATCTGTAGTGTGTACTATTTTGAATAATTACTTATACACTCCAAAAGACACCCAGAAAGTCTTACTAGAGTTTGGTCGTACCCTAGCGACATCTGAAGACAAAATATAGTCTGGCTAGTCAATTGTCAAAAGCCTGATGACTCAACGACTGTCTGGTCGTAAGAATGTGACTCATAAAGACTTCTCCACAGTCAGGTTGGTGGCTTGTCGTAACCAGACAGTTTGTATTTCCTTTCCGTGTTGAATCCGTCTCAGTCATGGTGGCTAGTTCTTGGACTTAGCCAAGCGATTACTTAAGACTTGCAGACAGTATGCAACTTCTTGGACTTTGCGTGGTGATTTCTAAAGACTCACAGAGAGCCTGTTAGTTCTTGGTTGTAGGTTATGGTTTCTCGAAAACTCAAATACAGCTTTGATAGTTTGTTTAGCGTAGCCTGTTAGCACTCAAAGACACCGGACAGTCTTGCTAGTTCCTGGAATTAATCTATTGACACACAATGGCGCTCAGACAGTCTGGCTTACGACAAGTCGTAGACAAGAAACTCAAACAGACTTTCAGGCGTTCTAAAAAGTGACAACTCGTAGCCTAGCTACTCAAACAGACGTTCATACAGTCAGGCTCGTGACTCGTCGTAGCCTAGCTACTCAAACAGACTTCAAGACAGTCTGTATAGTGACTAGTCGTAGACTAGATGCTCAAATAGACTTACAGACAGTCTAGTTAGTGACCAGTCGTAGCCTATATATTCAAACAGACTTCCAGAAAGTCTGGCTAGTGACTAGCTGTAGCCTAAATACTCGAAAAGACTTCCAGACAGTCAATTCGCAGCCAAGTCACTCCCAAAGACTCATATACAAGACAATTGAGCTCGTGTTTCGTCGCAGCTAAGTCACCCCAAAAAACTCAAATACAGTTTTGCTAGTGCTTGGTCGTAGACTTGTGACTCCTAAAGACTCTCGTTTTGCGAATGCCTTGTCGACGCAACATTGACTACCCTTCTATATTTCTAGTACCTGGTCGTGCACTTGCGTCCGACAGCTAGCTGGTTCCTTGACGCAGCCTAGAGACTCACTTTATCCGGTCTCAACTTATTGTTTAGTGCATGCCCAAAATGTCCATTTGCATGATAACATGAATTAAGGCAAGGTAATGATACAATATGATGAGCTTTGCTATCCGCTTTATTAACATGTTTATGTTTCTTTCATTGAAACATGGTCAAACTCATGTGTTTGTGTATGTTTCTGCACATGCGTGCGTTCGTGTGTGCGTGTGTGCTTTCTACAATAGAGATTTTCTTAAAAGTCTTTTTAAAGGGCATATATTACAAGCTCACCTTTGTCTGCATCTCGAATGTTTTGTTTGTTATTTATTCTATATACTAGTTAGCGAATATTTCTCGGACAGCAGTATTTGTCGGACGCTCCATTTGTTTTGTGTATCGTAACCCTTAAACACATTTTGTTTCGTCACATACTTACAAACGCGTGTTTTCTTAAAGTTGACAGAAACAATTCGTAAAGAGGCAAGTCTCATAGTTAAAATTGTAATGTTTACAAATTTCAGCCCATTGATCCGACCCGTGTGTGTGAGGTTTTCGTTCTTCTGCTAAAAAAGAGCACAACCCAATTATTTAACTTACAATCTCTTATTTAACCAGAATTGGATTTTTTTACATTTAAAACTCGACACACTTGGTAGATCTATTATACAAATATCTGAATTGCTTGCAAAATGCACCTCCTTAACATTTTAATGAAATAGAAACACTTCTTTTTCAACATTATAAATTACCTCTTTGGATTAACTCACTTAAAAAAGATATTCTTGTTTGCACCAACGATCTATTAATAAACATGTTTGTATAGATCTGTGTTTGCACTGATATTTGAAACATTATCATTCTATTAACACACGTAGAAGAAGACATAGTTCACCACCAAATTAATGTATTCACGTCATTTTAAGGTTTCCGTTAAGAACAATATCATTTTAAATCAAATTTATTTCCAGTTACTCAAATAATATAAATGTCCGAAAAATAATAATGTACAGTGGAAAATTTCCTCCCTTAAATGACCCCATGTACAGCCCTCGTACATACGCTTGTACTTTTGATTGTAGATTTTTATCTTACAATACTTGGGAATTTTCAGAACATTTGTATTTACCAATGATTTACCCGTAAATATTTCGTTTCATTCAAATCTAATCCTAATTTGTGTAATTTCCGAAGCGATCGAAAACTAAATTATTCAACCCATAAAATTGAAGTTAACCTCTGCCCCGAATCTTAAAGCGATGTTATTGATATTTAAATGATCAATCGGCTCATGTATAATACCTGCCTTTTTCATGTCGCAATCAAGAAACTTAGCCAATTGCGATTTATTGCACTTAAATTATAGCTTACCTTCGTCGCTTTATGCAAATTAGTACAGTGAAACTCGTGTGTTAATATTTCATATGATGCGTAAAATAAATCAATTAAGCTCATAGGGCCTACATGTCCAAAACACACTATAAATCAGAACACATGTAAAATAATGATTCATATTATGTTTGTATTCAATAATGTCGATTTTGTTTTTTGAACTTCTTTTATTCGGAAATTTAAATATCGCCTACCATTAATTTGAAATAATGACCCTTGGATTATTTTTTCAATATACTTAGTGTAAGAATAATTTCTTGTGAACGCTTCTCCTCTCGCAATTTCAATGGATTTTCATTCAAACTCATGGACATTTTTCAGGGCGACATGCAGGTGTGCGTAATTGCCGGAAGTTATGTATTGCCTATTATTTAGGAAGTTATGGCGATTGGAATATTGGAATATTTTCCTCTATTCACCCCAATTGTACAGGAATCTGTCGGACTCTACATAATTCCCCCAGAGGCTATATACTTATGTGTAAAGTTAACTCATGATAACCATTCACCGTCTCAGTAAACCGGCTATTACCGTCAATAAGTATATTAAAATAAAGTTTTCCTTCTGTAATGCATGTAAGTTTCCTTATTAATAAAGAACCCGATAATTTATATGTTGAATAAGGTTGAGAATGTAATTGTGATCGAGGCAATTTAAAAACACGCTTGTAAGTGATAATGTATATTATATCATAAAAATATCCCTGTAAATGTTTTTGGTATGCGGCCTTTTTGATTTTCGGCCTTTCGGGACCTAAACCATTATTTTCGTGTGCAAATAACTTGTTTACAAATAAATGGTTTCACATTACACCTGATAAAGCCCATTTAGCGTTTTAAAGACGAACCTCATCTCGTTTTCGAGAAAAAAATACTTTCATTACTAAATCGATACCGGTGTAGCGTGAGAATTGCAAGACCGTGAATTTCTTAAGTTTAGAATATACTAAATAATCGTTACATGTAGGGCTGTACTCTCTAAAAAAAATATCATAGTTGACTCGAAGGCATGTTTTACACTTTAAACTATTGTTCGGGTTTTATCTTTCGGAGATAATGGTAGCGCATAAATAGGTGTTCACGACCGAATCCGTGAAATATGATAAACCCTGAGTCTTTAGCAAGGCCTTGCACTGAAAAAGGTTACATACCACTAAGAAACGGCCGAAAAAAAGTTGCAAAAACAGTCGATTTTGATTCGTGTAAAGTTCTTTCTTGGATTGAACATGACCTATCTTTTTTTATTGCATAAATCGATTCCGCTTCGAATGGCCTTTAAGAAAAGGTATGGTTATGGGGGTCTCTATGTGCAAAATGTTGCATTTATTTTCGCTCAAAGTTGTCGCTTTTACATTGAATTATATAGGGAAACTATTGAGTATATTGTGACCTAAATTAAGATAAACCGGAAGTCTTGCATTTCTCATGTTACACCCGTGAGACTTACAAACCCGCTGGCCGTAAAAACCTTAAGACCGATGTCCAATACAATTAGCATTTATTTAATTTGAATTTGTAGTTGTTTGGTTAATATTAAAAGTATAAAATGACTTTTTACATCAAGAATGCAAAGAACTACTGTTCGGCTTGTTGTTATTTCCGGACATTAATGGTGAAAATTATTACTGGTAAAAATGAAAACGGTCCCAATGAAAAACGGCCTCAAAGGTGTAAAACAGTCACCGTTTGAAATCAATTTGCTTACAACCGGACCCATTTTTTAATTTTATATGTTTCCACAAGTATACTTAAAACGTTTAGGTATCACAAATTCTGTGAACGCTTGCTTATATATGAAAAATATGGTTAAATAGTATGGTATTAAGTATCTGTAAGTGTTATATTTAATTATAATGATTTGTTATCTTGGTAATTTAATTTAAAAAAAAATCCTGGCAAAATTACTTAAGATATGGGAACCAAAAAGTGAATCTTGGTTTATTGTGTAATACATTTACAGTTATTTCTTCATTCGTCAAGTTATTAACCGAAATAATTGTGCTGGTGTTGGAAATATTTTATATTTCTAATATCTATTCCTAGCTTTTTCCCATTTTTGTATTTTCCCAAAATATTGTTTCAAATTATAATTGTGGTGTTGTCCTGTATTGTCTATGGCTAGTTATACATTTATTACAATAAATAATTACATTTGTTTCATGTAAGACACACTTATTGACTGAAATAATGATGTTGGTAACTTGATAGTGATGTATTTTATTTTTCATGGCTTGCCAAAAATATTTGCTTTTTAGATTTGCAAAACCAACTTACAGACTGGCATAGCCAGCTGATAATGATTGCCCCGAGAAGTGCCATAACCATCAAATACTTATTGCCAGTGAGAAGTGCAATACTAAGTAATTGGTTGAAGAAATGATGTTGGTGTTGGTAATGTGTCGTATATTTGGCTTGACCAGCTAATAGGAATAGCCTGTGAGAAATGCAAGACCAATTATTTGTCTTACATATTGATGTTGGTGGTTCTTTCTTATAATTGGCTTGACCAGCTGATACAAATTGCCCGTGAGAAGTGCAAGACCAAGTATTTGTTAGAAATAATATAATGATGCTGGTGGTGGTTGTGTCTTATATAATTGGCTTGAACAGATGATATATTTTGACCGTGAGAAGTGCAAGACCAAGTAATTGTCTAAAATCATGAAATTGGTTGTGGTTGTTACTTATATTTGGCTTGACCAGCTGATATGTATTGCCCGTGAGAAGTGCAAGACCAAGTATTTGTTAGAAATAATGATGGTGGTGGTGGTGGCGTCTTATATAATTGGCTTGAACAGCTGATATGTATTGCCCGTGAGAAGTGAAAGACAAAGTATTTGTTTGAAATAATGATGTTGGTGGTGGCGGTGTCTTATCTTTGGCTTGACCATCTGATATGTATTGCCCGTGAGAGTGCAAGACCAAGTATTTTTTTAATTAATGATGTTGGAGGTGGTGGTGCCTTATATTTGGCTTGACCAGCTGATATATATATTGCCCGTGAGAAGTGCAAGACCATGTAATTGTTTGAAATAATTATGTTGGTGGTGCAGGTGTCTTATCTTTGGCTTGACCAGCTGATATGTATTGCCCGTGAGAAGTTCAAGACCAAGTATTTGTTAAAAATAATGATGGTGGTGGTGGTGGCGTCTTATATAATTGGCTTGAACAGCTGATATGTATTGCCCGTAAGAAGTGAAAGACAAAGTATTTGTTTGAAATAATGATGTTGGTGGTGGCGGTGTTTTATCTTTGGCTTGACCAGCTGATATGTATTGCCCGTGAGAGTGCAAGACCAAGTATTTTTTTAAATAATGATGTTGGAGGTGGTGGTGTCTTATATTTGGCTTGACTAGCTGATATATATTGCCCGTGAGAAGTACAAGACCATGTAATTGTTTGAAATAATTATGTTGGTGGTGCAGGTGTCTTATATTTGGCTTGACCAGCTAATATGTATTGCCCGTGAGAAGTGCAAGACCAAGTGTGTGTTAGAAATAATGATGTTGGTGTTGGTTGTGTCTTATATAATTGGCTTGAAAAGCTGATATGTTGTGCCTGTGAGAAGTGCAAAACCAAGTATTGGTTGTGACTTATATTTGTCTTGACCAGCTGATACTTACAATATCTCAAGTTATGAATGAATCGAGAAGCCAACAATGAATAGACATTCATTATTCATAGGTTCAAGCAATACAAGGTATGTGTAAGATTCGAGAGAAAGGAACTGAATTACTTAAATTTACTCACGTTGGTGTTATAGCAAGTATTTATGAAATGTTTGTATAACATGTTTTATATGCCAGGCGCATGTGCAATGTTGTTGTGTTCCCAGGTAAACATAGGTTTGAATAAAACACGGGGGACATGTATATCAGTAAGTAACAAACAAGAGACAAAAGATGGTCCATATCTTGAAATTTTATTGTAAACCAAAAATGTTAATAACTAGGTGTTCCTACATTCACTTCCTATCTTAAAATTTGTCATATCAGGCGTATAAACATTATAACATTGCAAATGATAATAATAACATCAGGGAGGCTTTTATGAGTATTATTTATACAAAGCAAAGTCTCTTAACATTGTTTGGTGAAAAGAACGTTTGTTTTTGTTTCAACAACTTCACAAATATGCTTCATTTGTTTTTGTTTTTTAATTTTTTTTTAATTTTTTTTTTATAAAGACATTTGTAACTGATTTCAGCATAGTTAAATTTTTGTGTAAAGTCATTTGAATACATAAAGGATATTTGTTGGATTCGGTAATTTATCGATTTTAATTCACGAGTGATCATAGAAAATAATATTTTCACGAGTGGCGCAGCCACGAGTGAAAATATATATTTTATATGATCACGAGTGAATTAAAATCGAATAATCCACCGAACCCAACAAATTTTCTTTTAATTTAATGCTTTTTTTTGCAGTTTATATACATTGTTAAAGAGTTTAACTAAAGAATTTCGCTGGGAAAATGACGTCATTTCGTAAAAAAAATTATCGATAATTTTCACTGATAATTTTCATTGTTTGAAACAGTGAAATTATCAGTTTTTATTCACTGATATTTTCTATAAACCACCGGAAAGCATAAATAAAGTGGTGAAATAACATAATAAGCAGAAAGTGGAACTTTTTTTTGCAATACATTTAAACAACTGCTTAGAGCTAATTTTTAAGCATCTTTGGACATTAAGGAATAATAAATGTATTAATAATACAGCATACATTTTGAATGGTCAGTCATTCTGAAAAAAAAAAACACTGTTTTTATTGGGATCATTAACAGAGGTTTAGAATAACAAAATACCATGAAAGCAAATTATTGAACATTTGGTAAGTACATGTAAATTATAAGAACATGTGTGTTATAGATTTGGTGAAGATTGGATGAAATTTCGGGACAAACCGACAAAGTGACTCCTATATAGCCCCATTACCAATGGTAATGAGAGTATAACTATGTAAATTAAATGATATACAAAACCTAAGATGCTATTTAAAATACAGGTATAGTAATTCCTAACTGGTATCAGCCTAGTTTAACTGCACATTGAGTTAAAGAGTTGTTACAAGATAAGTATTGATGCAAAGCATCAAAGGGCGTCGGGAATTTCAGTGTAAAAGGCACTCAATGAAGTTACATCAAATGATTTTTTTCTACTGTAAATATTAATTTTTTGGCCGATTAATTTAAACAAAATAGAAAAAGATACTGGTATAACCATAATTTATGATTTTTTGTTATAACCCCCAAATAACCATTATCTATGATGCTGTGTTATGACCCCCAAATAACCATTATCTATGATTTTGTGTTGTAACCCCCAAATATTTCATAGTTCATTTTATTTACATTGGTTTCTTTTTTTTTACTGGCATCCGTGTGCAGTTTTCATTAATGGAACAGAACTGTGTAGGTTTTAAAAAATCTGCTTCATCTTGTAAGCGTAATTTCATATTTTTCTCAACTTCCCTGTTGTAACATATAGACAGACAGACAGATTGTCTCACTTTTGTACATATTACAGATAAACATATAAAAATATGGTAAAAATAACAGACATGTACAAAACCACTCAGTATGAGTTATGAGAGACACACCACGCATCGAAGAATCCACTTGACCGCTCGCATATGCGAGTGAAGTTGACGGTCGGGCGAGTAAAGTTTGTTAAATACTCGACCGACCGGGCGAGTGCTGTTTTTCAAGTTGAGAAATATAAATATAAATTCATTTCCAGAACTCCTGCCACATCGAAACAAATTAAGAACAATTTTTCGAACGAACAAAAAATAGGTTTAGTACACAAAGAAACTGCACTTTCATTTGACAATGAAAAATGAAGTCACGGGAACAGTAAAAATAATTCTCGAAATCGGCTGCGCTCTTTTAGTAGGTGTCAATGCTTTAAGCAAATCGATTAAAAGTGAAAAAAAACAGTTAAATATATGGGTCATTCCATGAAGAATAAAATTTCATTATAATGTAAATATCAATAAAAAAACAAGAGATTGCCAAGCAATATTGTCCCCTTAGTTAACTCCACCATTGTCAGTATTTTTTTTAAATTATATATTTGTTGCCATAGCAACCAGAATTCTTGACGTAGGAACAAAATGAAAAGACGTGCATTATCTCCATATGGCCATCTATCCATGTTTCAAGTTTCATGAAAAAATATGAAGAACTTTTAAAGTTATCGCAGGATCCAGAAAAGTGTGACAGACAAACAGACTCACAGACGCACAGAGCGCAAACCATAGGTCCCCTCCGTTGAAACCAGAAGGGGACAATAAAGCAATAAAATAAAATATGTACATGCCCTTGCTGCAAAACAAGCAGTTTGACACATATTATGATTCATGAAGTTTAACACACTTTCAAATTCTTACGTATGCCACTAAAATCATCATATATAAATGCCTCTTTCGAAGTATCAACTCTAATCAGTATCCTGTCAACTATACTGGGCATTGCAGATGTCACATCGAAAGCCTTCAATGACCACACCAGTTCCAATGCACTTCTCATGAGCTCAACGCCCACACACATCACAGTTGAGCCACTTAAGTTTTCCTCTGGGGCCAAGACACTGCCGGGCATTACATAAATATGTGTTACTAAGTGGATACCGGATGTAAAAACAAGATGGCCGACACGAAAACGTTCGAAAGAACGCTAAGAAAATATTAACAAAATTGCATAACAAATTATTTAAAATGAACCCTAATATGATCTAATGTAGATAAGTATACATTGCGTTGAAAAACACTAACATTTAACAAAAAATCGTCCATGACTTTGGACTCGAGCGTAACTTAAATGAAGAAAAAATTACACGGATACGAATTTAAAAAAAGAAGATACATTAAATAGCTAAAATCGTAGTGGAAATACAACTGGTAAACATAATCATTAAGTAGATTTTTTCGTGACTAATAAGAAACGACTACATAATTCGTGTGGTTCAGCCAGTGCAAACCAATAGAAGTAAGTATGAAAGACTCAACAACAGAGTTTCAACTTGAGTTTATACAAGGTAAGTGATTTAGATCATGTTCAATTTAAAGTGATATTATGGGCATTTAACAGCTTATAGGTGTCTATCGCAACCGTTGCTTATTTTTGGTGTTTTCACTTCATATACACTTATATTTGTTAATGCAGCATTAACACACTAAAACAATAACCCGGAAAGAGAATAATAATGCATTTGAATATCTACTTTCGTTTGACAACTGATCATGCATGTACGATGTGAACCTAAATTTAGTTTTAGTGCAGATTCGTTCATACGACACAAAGACACAAATTTGTTTTACGGATAATTTCGGCTTAGAGGACTGGGTGGGTCACGTAAGAATATCGAATATAAAATATTTTTTATAAACAACTGGTAGCAAGATGAGTTGCCGATAATTGGTCAGTAACCACATTTAAACTAACTCTTTTGACCTGTTAATTCTTTACAGCTCAATTCAACAGTGCAAAATGGCCATAATATCACTTTAATAATGATTATTTGAGTTTCAACTTTCAACATTAGCCCCTCGTTTTTTATGGCTAAACTCCGATAGCCATAACTCTTAACAACTACATGAATGACAAGAGATTGCCAAGCAATATTGTCCCCTACCGGTGAAACTCCACCATTGTCAGATTAAAAAATAAAATTTGTTGCCATAGCAACCAGAATTCTTGACGTAGGAACAAAATGAAATGACGTGCATAATTTCCATATTGCCATCTATCCATGTTTCAAGTTTCATCAAAAAATATTTAGAACTTTTAAAGTTATCGCAGGTTCCAGAAAATTGTGACAGACGGACAGACTGACTGACAGAGCGCTTACCATAAGTCCCCTCCGGTTTAACCGGTAGGGGACAATAAATATTTGAAGAAAAAAACAACAGCAACAATTTCATAACAATAAAGTCGTTAAATAATCTAATTAACAAATAACAATTTTTACAATTCCCCCATCTAAACATTGCAATTTTACAGTTAGCACTAATCTCAACTCCTCGCATTCTGAAATGCTATCCTGGAATTGACATTTAAATAAACAAGGCTTAAACATTTGTAACGTTTCATCAATAATAACTTAATTTTAAAATAAGTACAATCATAGAATATTTCAATACAAGCATTTAAACATACATTATTCCATAGACTCATACAATTTGAGTGTACAAATACACATGACTAGACAAACATTTTAACATCAGAATAATACCAGATTTAATACTTGACAATTTTCAACCAATTGGAGTCCTTAAATTAAATATGTTAAGAATACTTTGAACCCTTCAGCATAGCCGACTATTAAATAATAATTAACAAGACTTTTGCCAAACAATATAAATAATGTCCCCTACCAGCTCCACCATTGTCAGATTTTTTTTATTTGATGCCGCAGCAACCAGAATTCTTGACCTAGGAACAAAATGAAGAGACGTGTATAATCTCCATATTGCCATCTGACCATGTTTCAAGTTTCATGTAAACATATGAAGAACTTTTAAAGTAATCACAGGATCCATAAAAGTGTGACAGATAGACTCACAGACAGACGCACAGAGTGCAAACCATAAGTCCCCTCGGGTGAAACCGGTAGGGGACAATAAATAAGCCCATACATGTGATGAGGTGTGAAAAAGGTGTGCGCCAGAGAACTTACGAAAATTATGACGTCACTAAAAGTGACCAGTAAACAAGAAACATGTCAGTAAACTGACCAATAGGAAGCAATCTTTAAATAAACATAGTACCAAGTACACAAATCTTCCGAGAAAGAAATAACTCCCTTTAAAATAGCTAAGCATATCAATAGTATCCTATTATTTTATCAAACAACAATATTGAATAATGAGAACAACAATTGGACGCATGTTAACCTATTTCCTATAACGCATAGTTTTTACCATTACCAACATAAACAAATAGATTATCTACTCTTTGCAAATGGAGGATGGACATGAAATGTGCAGAATAAACATACAACGAGTTAATTGATACAAAAAGGATTTATCAATGTATATATGACGCTGGTTAAGGGTATAACTCCGTAATTTTCGTTTTATATATGTAATCAACGTCTGTGACTGACATATAAACAACAATAGTACAATGGAACTGAAATTCGCGAACCCGGAAGTAAATGTAAACATTTAAACAATATTACGAAATGTGATAGCTCACATTACACTTCCGCCTTCTAAATTCATAATCCTCCTGGATTATAATTTACACAAACACAAACGTTTATTTTTGCAATGAATAAAATAAAAATGCCTCTATACTGAAGTAAAAACCAGAACACATTTTGAAAAAATGAACACTATGATAAAGAACACTTAACAAGATTTTAACTATTACAACTTAATGTTCAATGTTTGTCGTTTAAAACTAGACAAAAAGTTTCACACCCGCTTAATCAAGAGCAGTAATAATATCATCTGTGTCGGTCCATCTTTCACATTTTTCCAACATTCCCAAGATATGGTCCCCATTATTTGTCTTCTCTCCTTAAGTAATCGTCTCTGATTTTGTCCTCCGGGTTCCTCTTTATGAATCTTGGCTCTTTGGCACCTTCTAAACCAAGAAATTGGTATCTGTGAAGAAGCGCCCTTCGCCCAATCCTCTGGAAGTCCTTCATCAAGGCCTGCTCATTTTCTTAACAAATTCATCACAACATTCACCCAATTCAATGTCATTTGTATAATTATCAATTTCATCTTCTTAATCGTCTTTCCTTGTTCTTTTCAGATTAGGATCACATGCACAGCTAGTCCGCGCCCTCTTTGTGCCAGCTAATTGATTTCCGGTGACATTCTTCGCAACCTCCTTCCAGTCAGTATTCCTCTATGCCACCTCACACTCTGCTTATCCATGTAAATGTCCCCTATTCCTCTCTGTCACTCTTTGCCACTTCCCGTTTTCATATTTCATAGTTGACTTTAGAGCACCCTCCTGACAGTCCTGACCGTTTTGCAAAGCCACAGGCCCTTCGCTTCGACACTTCTGCGGTTCCTCCTTCCTCTCTCGCTGCGACCTAGCTTCTGTGCCCTGGTCTTGACTCTTCTGCTTGTCCATCCGTCCATCTACTTGGGACTTGGCTTCAATGCTATCCTTCCAGCCTGCGTTCCATTTGTCCAACAATTTTGGTTCATTTCCCATGCTTTCTATCCAATTTTGTACCGCACAACGTGCTGCATATGCTAAGTAGTCGCAATAAACGCTCACTTTGTCAACAATCCTTACGTAATCAGATGGATAAATACTAAAGTAGAAGCTATTCGCTATAGTGAATATCTCCGAAGAAATATTAAGTGTGGCATAGGCGTTCTTAACATGGGTGGCAAGGTCCGCTGCACGAGTGAACGTCCTTTCCTTCCCGAAACACCAAGGACACAAAACTGTGAGTCTTCTGTGCGCGGACGATATGAGATGTGTACGTAACTCCGTCTGGCCAGAGAATGATCCTTCACATAACCAGCACTTCTCCATAGTGTCGCTGAAATACAAAGAATCATGCATACATGAATTTACTAGTCTGTATTTGACTGTTTAAACCATAGGCGCTCGATGGCAATGTTTTTTTATATTTATTTTTATTTTTTATTTTTTTAGTTACCCGTTGTTTATTATAATGCATACACATACTTAATTAATAAAAATCTTCCGACAAACCGTCTTCTTAAAAAAAATAGTTC
This sequence comes from Dreissena polymorpha, assembly GCF_020536995.1. Classification (NCBI taxonomy): domain Eukaryota; kingdom Metazoa; phylum Mollusca; class Bivalvia; order Myida; family Dreissenidae; genus Dreissena; species Dreissena polymorpha. The sequence continues at coordinate 23,910,416 of NC_068359.1, read as the reverse complement.
GACTATGTACATAGATATTGACAAGGTAAGCCACTCGCCATTTTCTCAACCAACGGAAGTGCGTCATTACCCATAATTAAATCGCTGTCACCCCGCTCGCTTATTGAAATGCGCGCGCATTCCGGGAACCTCGCTCTTTATCTATTTTCAGTTTCAACAGAAACCTCCACAGATGATGCGATAAATCTCTGTAACTATTGTTTCACTCGCTTAATGGGGTAATCAACAAAATATAATGTAAATTGCATACACATGTATCAATCCTTACCAATTGTTTAACTTAATTTCGTCTGCCATGGTGATTTCCAGAAACAAATCAGCGCGTCAAAAATTAAATCTGGCACCCATAGCGGGTATTGGCTGTTGTTGAGAAAGAGCGAGGTTTCCGGTTAAAAAATTTGGTAATGAATGATTCAGAACATTATATTTTGTTGATTAACCCATAAAGTGAGTAAACAAAGGGTAACTAAAAAAAATATTGAAATAAAAACATTGCCATCGAGCGCCTATAGTTTAAACTTTTAAAATTAAAAACAAAACAATTATATTCCTGCAATTTGATTGCAATTATCGCAAACGCGAAAGTGAACAATATTTTAACAATATCATAATTATTTACATGTTACTGTTATGTAATATTCAATCAGACCGATCGTCTGTATACCCATACATATTTTTTGTTCAATAATATTTCAATTTCTGAGATTTTGTGAGATTCTATCGTTCGTTCAATAATCTTTATTTTCACTTCACAAAGGCGCCATTTGCAAATGAATCAGCAAAGAAATATGAAACACATTTTCAAAGACGGATTGTAATTGGACGATTGGGAAACCACTGCCAATGATATCACTCGTTTAAACAAGAGTGCCCAACTGCCACAAGATACGCCCGTTTGAAGGTTTTGGACAACTTGATAACTTAACCATTTGAGTGACAAAATGATATATTTTGAAAATTAAGCAACACATAACATTACCGGCATGACCCATATTTGAATTTGACCTAGATATCATTTAGACACAACTTCTTACCAAATTTGGTGAAGATCGGATGAAAACTACTTAAATTAGAGAGCGGACACCATGCTAAACCCTTGAAAAGCACTAAGTGACCCTGTGACCTAGTTTATGACCCGACATGTCCCATATTTTAACTTGATCTAGATATCATTTAGACACAACTACTGAATTTGGTGAAGATCGGAATAAAAACTACTTCAATTAGAGAGCGGAAACCATGCTATATCCTTGAAATGCACTAAGTGACCCCGTGACCTAGTTTTTGACCCGGAATAACCCATATTCAAACTTGACCAAGATATTGTCTAGATACAACTTCTGACCAAGTGTGGTGAAGGTCCGATGAAAACTACTTCAATTAGAGAGCACTAAGTGACCTGGTCACCTAGTATTTGAACACATATTTGAACTTGACCTAGATGTCATTAAGACACAACTTCTGACCAAGTTTGAAGATCCGATGAAAACTACTTCAATTAGAGAGCACTAAGTGACCTCGTCAACTAGTATTTGAACACATATTTGAACATGACCTAGATGTAATTAAGACACAACTTCAGACCAAGTTTGGTGAAGATCGGATGAAAACTACTTCAATAAGGGAGCAGACACCATGCTAAATCCTTGAAATGCAATAATTGACCCCGTGACCTAGTTTTTGACCCGGCATGACCCATATTCAAACTTGATCTAGATATTTTCTAGATACAACTTCTGACCAAGTTTTGTAAAGATCAGATGAAAACTACTTCAACTTGAGAGCGGACACCATGCTAAAACCTTGAAATGCACTAAGTGACCCCGTGACCTAGTTTTTGACCTGCATGACCCAGATTCGATCTTGACCTAGATATTGTTTAGATACAACTACTGACCAAGTTTGGTGAAGATCAGATGAAAACTATTTGAATTAGAGAGCGGACACTGCTGTGGACGCCGCCGTCCGCCCGCCAAGGGCAAAACTATAATACGTCCCGTTTTCAACAGGCGTATACAAAATCTTAGGCAGAATCTACCAGTGTAATTTGAGGAGAGGTTTCGCAGGCACTTGATTTTCCGGGCCGCTTATGAAATACGCCCGCGGAATCGGTCATACCCATTTTTTAAGAACAAATTCACGCAAATTACCCCCCGGACAACACGATCCGCGGAAATTCCCAGAAAATTCACACCCTTATTATGAATACAGAGACAATTTAAGTAAGATTTACATTGGTACAAAATTTATGGAAGTTGAAGTGTAAAACTGACAGAAGAACTTTTAAAACATTATGACAAACAAATGCGAGAGAAACGTTTTTCATAACTTCCATGGTGGTAGGTAGACCCTAAAAAGGGTACATAAGCACATATTATAAGGTTCACAAATGCTTTAAGCCAGAAATTGGTAATATATTAACAATCGTGGAAATGCATTCATAACTTTACAGTTTGGTAAAACCAACTTTTATTGCTAATTAGTTTTGTACAAGAACATATGCATTAGAAATTATGCACATTCATTTTTGCAGTCAATTGTTACAAGGTATTAGCAAATATTGATATATTTCTATAACATTCCATGACATACAAAGACAAAGCATTGCCGCTGTCTGCATTTCTGATGAAGTCTGTTGGGACCTCCAAACTGTCTCTTGTCCTGAAATGAAAAAAAACAGTTTTTCATTGGTAAACTGTAAGGGGATTAATAAATGAGAAGCAGTTTAGAAATAAAGAACATGCAAAATGTCATGAAAAGACATGGAATTTTGATCTATATGCATATCGATGGTCCCAATTTAAAATGTCGAACTTACAAAAACACATGTTTTCAGGAGACGTATTTTTGTTAAACATTTTGCACAAAATCAAATAAATATTATTTTTAACATTTTTAAAAGTGTCTCATGATGAAGCATGTTTGTATGCTGTAAAATGTATCTTCGTCATTTAGACCTGCATTTATGTGATGTTTCGGCATATTGGACAGCTAATTGTCCTCGATTTTGTTTCAATAGAATAAATTATTCCACAGTTTTCCATTAGATATAGCAAAGCAATGCGTGTTTTTCTGTTTTACACGGTGGTACAGAGGTGACAACCGCAATTCTTTATTTATATTATTCCTTCAATTTAATAACTTGTGGGAACAACTTATTAAGTTGAGGCCTCAGCTTAGAAACTTATGGCGACAACTTTATAACTTGTTCCCACAACTTATAAGTTGTTGCCTCACATAAAAAACTCGTGCGACCAACTAACTAAGTTGAGGTCACTACTTTAAGTTTAACCAATCAGATCGGCCGTTTCATCTTTACCGTTTTATCACAATTAGTACCCCTTATATTTCTAGGAGCTTGGGTTCGAGCGCCGGTCTGAGCACTATCCCTGTTAGCTATAGATCCCCTGTTCAAGCCCTGTCTGAGAACTTGCCATGTGAGCCATGGATTTCAGATTTGAGCCCCTATCTGAACAATCGCCAAGTAAGCGACTTGGTTCAGGGTTCGAACCCTGGTGTGAAAACTAGCTACAACAGCGACGGATTCCGGTTTTTAATCCAGACCTGATAGCTCCCTTTTTTACGATGGGTCTTTGGGTTTTAGCCCCAGTCTAAGGACTTTCCCTGTAAGCGACTGGGACCCAAGTCTGAGCATTTGCACCCTACGTAACGGGTCCCGGTTTAGAGGCCCTGCCTGAGCACTCGCCCTGTATGCTATGGGCTCCGGGCTAAAATCCCGGTTTAAGTACTTAACATTTAAGCGAACGGACCCTGATTCTAGTCCTAGTCAAAGCGCCGGACCGAAAAATACGCGATTTATAGCTTACAGGGCTAGTGCTAAGACCAGCGCTGGAACCCGAACACCCATCGCTTGCGAGGTGAGCTCTCATTCCGGGACTCCAAACCAAAAAATGTTGCTTACGGAGCTAGTGCTCATTTCGGCAACCGGTCGCTTAGAAGGCGAGTGCTCAGTATGGTATGTTAGCGACGGCTGTTTGGTTCGAGTCACTGTGTGAACCCGTAGTTTTCGTTGCGAACGCCCAGACTGAGGTTCGCAACAGGGATCCTTCCCTTACTGGGCAAGGGGTAAGACACAGGCTTGAACCCGGGATCCATAGCTTTCAGGGCTAGTACTCAGACTGGGGCTTGAACCCCGGACCTATCACTGTTGGTGCAAATTCTCACATCAGAATTCAAGCCGTCGCTTATATGGTAAGTCCTCAAACCAAGGCTCTATCTAGAGACCTAAAGCTTTCAGGGCTAGTGCTCGTACCGTGATTCGAAACCCTGGACCGTCAAAAACTCCTAATTAGCTTTAAGGACTAGTGCTTATACCGTAATTCGAACCCAGGGACCGTAAAAACCTTAGGCATCTAGCACTCGCCTCGTAAGCGATGGTTCCAGGGATCGAGCCCCTGTCAGAGCAATCGCCCTTTCCAAGAAGGGTCCCGGGTTCGAATAAAAAAAACATGGACAACTCTATTATGAAGCGAGTGCTTCGGGACTCGAAACCGATATCGGACACTTACGTTGCTAGTGCTCAGACTGGGGATGGAACCCTGAACCCAGTCGCTAACAAGGCAAGTGCTCAGACAGGTGCTCAATCCATAGCTTACAGGGATAGTGCTCAAACCACACTCGAAACCGAACACACTATAGTATGTGTATAAGGGTACTAACTGTGATAAAACTGTAAAGATGAAACAGCCTATATGATTGGTTAAACTATGTTGTGATCCAAACTTAGTAAGCTGTGGTCTCAACTTAGTAACTTGCGGCCAGAAGTAATTTAGATGAAGGAACAACTTAATATGTTGAGACCTCAACTTAATAAGTTGTAGGAACTAGCTATTAGTTGTGGTCACAAGTTACTAAGTTAAGGCCTCAACATTTTATATTATTGTGATCTCTTGTTGCGTTCGTCAATGCTATAAATTGTACATCATTGAATTATTCTATAAGCAAAAGTTTAAGTTTTGTCAATTTACCTTAAACAAGGGACAAATTTGTCACAAAACCAGGTTTTCAATTTGAAAAAAAAGTCTGATAAAAGGAGACAACTCAAACTGAACTGATTGTTTATAATTAACCCCCTTTGTTTCAAAATAAATCTATTTTTAGTAATGGCGACCTTGACCTTGGAGATATTGACGTAATTCTTTCGTGCGACACACCGTCCGCTGATGGTGAACAAAGGTGCAAAATGATTTAAAAATCTCGCCATGAATTACATAGTTATGGCCCGGACAAGCTCATTTATGGCCATTTTTTACCTTTGAACAGAAAGTGTGACCTTGACCTTGTAGATATTGACGTAATTCTTTTGCGCGACACACCATCTATTGATGGTGAACAAATGTGCCAAATGATTTTTAAATCTCACAATGAACGACAAAGTTATGGCCCGAACAAGCTTGTTCTGCCCGCCGCCAGCCCGCCGACATTCGCCAAACTTATAACCAGTTTTTTTCTTCGGAAAACCTGGTTAAAAACATGGCTTCATTGATACTTTAATATATTAATTAACTCGCTAAATGTCGAAGTTACATTTTTTTCAGCTTCGTCATTTTGACTTCAATCAATTGCGTTTCGTCATTACATCACGACTTGTTTTAGCTGTTGCGATTGATTAACTAGCTCGTTATTTTGGGGGTATATGCGCATTAGTTTCCCGCTTTGAACAGTATCAAAATCGCGAAATGCCAAACAATGTAGGTTCGGCGTTTTAAATTGGGACCATCGATATATTAAAATTGAATTCTCTTTCATATAATATCCATCTCAAAACGCAAATTTATAAACATACTTAAGATATTTTCACATAAATAAAGGACTATTTCAACAATAAAATAAAGTTAATAGAAAGGAATTCCCGATTTCACGGTTTGAAAATCATTTCTTTATTTAAATACATAAGATTATAATTCAGTTAAGACACTTAGGTTATTCAGTTTATCTAGAGAATTTACTTACAGGTTTACTATCGCATTTTCCTCTTTAATTCTTACTAAATTGTGTAAGGTGTGTACCAAAATGTGTGCCCTTAATTCCTTTTTTGTGGGAATCTTGTGGGCACAAATCGTACAATAAGCAAGTATATGCCTGTTTGTCAGATATTTGATACTTAAACGTGATCAATATTACAAGTTTCACAAATATTTATGTTTAATGAATTTGCCATTAACGTTTTTATGTTGACCCCACATCTAAAAGTCACTAGCAAACAACATTTGTTACCTTGCAGAAATCACAGCGGCCACATTAAGTCACTAGCAAACCATATTTCTTACCTGACAGAAATCACAGCGGCCACATTAAGTCACTAGCAAACCATATTTCTTACCTGACAGAAATCACAGCGGCCACATAAAGTCACTAGCAAACCATATTTCTTACCTGACAGAAATCACAGCGGCCACATTAAGTCACTAGCAAACCATATTTCTTACCTGACAGAAATCACAGCGGCCATATTAAGTCACTATCAAACAACATTTGTTACCTTGCAAAAATCACAGCTGCCACAATCCTCTGTAAGACGGCAAGCAGTGCATTTTCCACAGCAACGATTTGACATATTGCCCCAGTCAGACTATTCAAACAAAAATAAATGAAAGGTAGTTGAGGTGTTGTGGTTATGGTGTCTCTCTAGCAACTGGGAGTTCACAGGTTCAATCCCCACTGTGGAAGCGTTTGTTAGATAACCCCAGAGGATACCAATAATGGGTTCTACTCAGGACACAGACTCGAGAGCATGTAAAATAAGTGTTTGTGAAACACTATGTCTCCCCCCACATATTTGACCTTTGCTATCTTCAATATTGCAAAAGTTATGGCCAATGTTAAAGTTTGACGCAAACAAACCAACAGACAGGGCAAAAACAATATGTCCCCCAGTATAGACTGGGGGACATAAAAATATTAAGCTTTCAAGGCTATCAAGCTTAAATAATAGGACTTAGGTTTAAAAACAAAAAGCAGAAATAAATGAAGCCATTGGCTCTAATAAGGCTTGACTTCTTGCGCCAGTAATCTGACTATTCAAACCGAAATAAATGAGCCTCGTTCTGGAAAAACTGGGCCTAATGCATGTGCATAAAGAATCGTAAGAGTTAAGACTGTTTTCACCTACAATGGATTTTTGGTTTTTATTGAGAGACCTCCTTTAACGAAACAATTCCATTTAAGCAGAAATTGTCATCCCTGATAAGCCTGTGCAAACTGCACAAGCTTATCCGGAATGACTATTTACCCAGATGCATTAAGTAAAGTTTTCCCAGAATAAGACTCAAACAAGCAAATTCGTTGAATTGATATCCCCCGCCAATATGCTTCTGGACACTCCTCTTGTCAATTTAAAACTCTCTTTTTACCAAAACACATATTAAGCGAACTTAAAAGTCCGTTAATTCTGTGTTTTTGTTAAATTTGTGTTTTCAGTGTTCAAAAGTGCATTTAAGTGCGCATTTTGTGCGTTTTTTCTTTGCAAGTGCGTTATTTAAGTGAAACAGTTTGTTTTTTGTGTGTTTTCTTCATCTGTTAGTGCTCTGTTGAGTGTAGATGTGAGCAGAATGTGTGTTTTTTTACCTAAGAAGTGCGTCTTTTATCAAGGAAGTGCGTTATTTATCTAAGAAGTGTGTTTTAAGATTTACAGATGTGGGTTTTTTCTCACAAAAGTGTGTTTTTCTTTTTGATGTTCGTCTTTTTTAAGCATAAGTTAGTATTTTATTTCATAAGTGCGTATGTATCATATGATCTATTTTAAAAGGATTTATCTAAAAAGACCCATGTTTAACACACTTCTTAAAAAGTGCGTTTTTAACAACCGTTTTGTTGTACAGAAATTGAACAAGAAACAAAATTGTTGTAGGCTCTAACAACTTATTTGCATCAAATGAATAAACAGACATATACCTCAGTAACCTGTTATAATATTAGGTGCAGTTTGAATTCAAAGCGGTTACTGGTTGTGCATATGAAGCTTTTTAATGTTAACATACTTTATAATACAATTTCAATGCATATAACATTTCTTTCGTTTTAATCTCAAACATTTCTAAAAAAAATCCACCTAAATCAGGCTGTGGGTAACTAATTAAAAATAGTGAAAGTGTCAAAAATAGTATGTGGGCTTGCCAGCATCAATTTTATTTCCTCAACATAAAACAAGAGGCCCATGAGGGCCCGAATCGCTCTTCTGGCTGGAATAAATTGGGCTCAAGCCCTTGGTAGTATGAACAATCTGAGTGCGTTTTAAACAAACAGACCCAAAATGGGAAATTCATCGCATAAACAAGAAGAAACGTAAAATTTAAACTTCAAATGGCTCCTTTTCAACAATAAGTTGGACAAATTTTCTTTAATCTCAATGGGGTTCTGGCCCTTGATGATATAAAACATCCGTTGAAGTTTCAAAAGGATAGAACTTTATATGTAAACAAACAAGAAATGTGTTTGTCGGAAATACTATGTCCCCTTCTGCGCCGCTTTGATTTTTTTACCTTTGACCTTGAAGGATGACCTTGACCTTGACCTTTCACCACTCAAAATGTGCAGCTCCATGAGATACACGTGCATTCCAAATATGAAGTTGCTATCTTCAATATTGCAAAAGTTATGGCAAAATGTTAAAGATTTTCATTTTTTCTCAAATTCAAGGGGAGATAATTCTAGACATATAACTCCGATATTGCTCATTTTCAATAGGGTTTGTTTCATCATTGAGATAAAGACACTGTGCAAGTCGGGAAATGATTGGATGAAAACTGTGGACTTTATTGTGTAAACAAGCCTTATTTCACAATTTTCTCAAATTAAAGGGGAGATAATTCTGGACTTTTTACTCTGATGTAACCCATTTTCAATAGGTTTAGAGTCCTTATTAATATCAACACACTGAACAAGTTTAAAACGAATCGGATGAAAAATGTGGACTTTATCGGATAAACAAGAAAAAGTCTAACGCACACACAGACAGACAGAAACCATGCCATCCCATAAGCTCTTCTGGCCTATGGACAGTAGAGCTAAAAATGAGTATTTGAACTTTCTTATACTGATATTTATACCCCAATACAATTAATGTCTACCACATTGACTATTAACATACATTTTAAAAGGCAATTAAAATAATATTGATAATATTATTATTATTTGCTTACACCATTCAGCATGTTATATTTTTATATTCACAATTAAATATAGTATGCTAAGAGTGCTGTGTATTATTCAATAAATATTTTGGTGTTGAAGTGTGCCTTATTATAAGTGGATATTTCCCAGATTGAGTAATTGGCGGAGACAGTATGATATCAGATAAGAGATTAGCATCATAAACATTAATCCCTATCAGTGCTCCATCTAAGCCTAACAAAGGGGTGTTGATAGACTTTTGATTGGTTGAGGCACCATCTATTTCAAAACAAGCGACTTTTGATTGGTTTAAGGGCAGGAAGTTATTGAAAACAAGCTGGTTTCAGCCACTGACTTTGAGTTAAATTTTAGGTATAATTGAGCAACATTAAAACATATAATTTTAGTGTAAAATGTCTTGAAATACTTTCAGCATGAAGTATTGTGTGATGAAAACAATGTGTATTTACTACAATGTGTAAATCAACAATATGTTTGTTGCAAAGGAGATTCAAAGTGGGTGGTTAAAGTGATATGGTCTAGTCCAGCATCTGCCTGTATTTTTGGAATACTGAAGAACAGTCTGTTGTAACAGGTTTGTATTTTCAATTCTGCATCCCTTTTTTATTTAGTTTATTGAATTAATAATGATCATTATCATATTTATGTATTGTCACTGGAAAATGTAAATGGATGAGTAAATGTTATGCAATTTTAAGGAAAAACAACACCATTTGAATTATTATGGCTGTATTTTATGGTTATTGTCATCTAAAATGTTATTTATACCTATTTCTGGTCATTAATGAACAGATTTTCTCCCCATATTAAATTAGAACTTTTATATTTTAAATTTAAAGGTTAAACCCCATGGTGAAATTTACATTGATCGGAAGATCCTTTGGAAAGAATTGTGCAACATCGCCTGCCAAAAAAGTAAGCAAAAGGGAGACTGCCTGATGTATTGACTTGAATACCAGGTTTTACCCTGCACGAGCTGGCCAACGCGAGGAGAACAGGAGTGGGAAAATGGCGCCCTGTCCTTGACCAAGAAAAGCAGGATTTGCTTAGAGGTAAAACTATACAGGGTACTGGTTATTGCATTTTAAAGGTGTCACACTTCCGACGAGCCCACACAGCCAAATGAGACCACGTATCTTGGTACATTTTCAAAAAGTATTTTCTACCAAACGTATTTTCTTTTAATTATTTATGAAAAGCGTTAAGTCACATGTGATCAGGGGACTAAAATTGCAAAAATTAACAACGAAAAACAATATGTGGGTTAAAACTGCGCTTTTAACCGAGTTAAATGTGCGCTTTTTATAAGACAGTACCTATAAAAAGCGCACATTTAGCTCGCTTAAAGCACATTTTCAACCCACATTAAAGCGCACATTTAACACACATGTGTGCTTTTATGTGGGTTATAACTGCGCTTTAAGCGAGCTAAATGAGCGCTTTTTTATAAAACTGACTTATAAGAAGTGTACGTTTAACCCACATAAAAGCGCACATTTTACACACATGTTTGTTTTTATGTGGGTTGAAACTGCGCTTTAAGAGAGTTAAATGTGCGCTTTTTCATGAAAAAGCGCACATTTAACTCCATGAAAAGAGCAGTTTTAACCCACTTAAAAGCGCACATTTTACACACATATATGGCAGTCAAAAACGCACTTATAAAAATGAACACATCTAACGCACTTAAAAGCGCACATTTACCCACATAAAGCGCACATTTCTTGTTTGTTTGTTTTCGTTAAAAAACTCACTCGGTAAGAAAAAGCGCACATAAAACGCAGTGCCAATACCGCCACGTTTAACACACGCAAAAAGTACTTAAAACGTACATTTCACACACTTTTTGAGAAGGGTCATACCAAGTGTCAATGAAATCCGCCAAAGCACTTCCAAGATATGGCTCTGAACACATAAAAAAGCATTTTTTCAAGATACAAATGGCCATAACTCTGTTATTATCAGATGGTGTTCAATGCCATTTGGCGTACATCATCCTATTATCCATATATATACTCATACCAAGTTTCAATGAAATCCGCCAAAGCACTTCCAAGATATTGCTCCAAACGGACGGACGGAAAGACGGACGGACAACGCCAGAACAATATCCCTCCGCCTATGGCGGGGGATAATGAAGCCATTTGCTCTTAGGCAGGATTATCAGATAGATGTTTCATGATGACTTCAGCTGCAAAATCATCATACTGCCACAGAGTTGTCCTACAAAATCTCTGAAAATATTACACACAAAAGAATTAACTTAACATCCTGACTTGAACTCACAATAAAACCTAACACATCAAATTAAAAAGGTTGCTGTGGCGTAGTGAATATTGTGTCCCCCTAGCAACCAAGAGTTCATGGGTTAGATCCCCAACATGGGAGCATTCCTTAGATTTCTTTCAAAGACACCAAGTACTGGTTCTAGTCCTAGAAAACAAACTCGAGTGTTTCAAATAAGCCTTAAGCTTTGAATGCAATCAAGCTAAAATAAAAAGGTTTAAACTTAATTAAACAAGCAAATTCGTTGAATTGATATCCCCCGCCAATATGCTTCTGGACACGAAAGTGTTATATTTGACACTCAAAAAAGCATTTTTTCAAGATACAAAGGGCCATAACTCCGTTATTTACAGATGGTGTACAATGCCATTTGGCGTGCATCATCCTTTATAAATATATATACTCATACCAAGTTTCAATGAAATCGGCCAAAGCACTTCCAAGATATGGCTCCGGACACACAAAAAAGCATTTGCTCAAGATAAAAAGGGCAATAACTCCGTTATTAACAGATGGTGTACAATGCCATTTGGCGTGCATCATCCCCTTATCCATATATATACTCATACCAAGTTTAAATGAAATCCGCCAAAGCACTTCCAAGATATGGCTCCGGACGGACGGAAAGACGGACGGACGGAAGGACGGAAAGACGGAAGGACGGACGGACAGACAGACAGACAGACAGACAGACAGACAGACAGACAGACAGACAGACAGACAGACAGACAGACAGACAGACAGACAGACAGACAGACTTTTATTTTCCTCAATTCATGAAGAGCATAACATATAATACAAATTATAAACAAGTAAATACAATCGAGTATAAACCTATACAAGAGATCAAAATGAAGCAACTCAATACAGCCATTAGATTATGATTAAACACCTGTGTATACGTGCCATTTAATAAATCCGTTTTTTGGAATACTTATTAAATGAAAGCGCTGTAGGCGCTGAAGGCCTGGGGCTAGATTAAGTGTGACGTAAAATGCATTTAGGATGTTTTGTCCGAATTTCTCCCTTTGTTCGAATTTATATGGATTGACCCTATCGGTTGAGTGCAGAAGCTCAGAGACTGTAAGAAAAGACAATATTTGTGTATATATTACAGTGTACATAGACGGTGGAGGACAACACGATACTGGTTGTGGGAACGATAACCTTTTATTCAACTCTACAGATCTGGTAGAGGTTCGTCTACATAGGCGGTGAAGATATACATTAACAACAACATGGCCGCAAAAAAACTGTTATTGTTGGCGTCAAATAAATCACTTTCAATAGCCTAAAATATATTTCTATTACATAATTAACAAATCAGGAAAACACCCATACTTCCTTTGTAACGTGCATACAAAAGAAAATCCACTTAAGCCCAAGTCTCACTATTGCCAGTAGAGCCCCGGTCAATCCCGGCTTGCTAACGCCGGTCGACCGGCGAGGACCGGGATGATTCGTAGATTTTTTTTAAAGGCAGTCAAACTATTTTCCGGTGCCGCCCTGGTTGAAGCCGGTCAAAAGCCCGGCAGAGTCACGGTCAACCCGAACTGGCTATGGTTTATCCCGGTGAAGCCCAGGCAGAGCCCCGGTTGTCGCCGGATGAGCCCTGGTGAAATCCGGCAGCGTCCCGGCATAGCCCCGGTTGTCGCCGGTAGTGCCCTGGCTGAGCCCCGGTGAAAGCCGACAGCGTCCTGGCAGAGCCCCGATATACTGTAACACCGCCGGCACTCACCGGGGCTAAACCGGCATCAGACCCCGGCAGAGCTACGGCAACGCCCCGGTTTCACCCAGGTCGTCGCCGGTAATGCCCCGGCGGAGCCCCGATGAATGCCGGTGGCGTCCCGGAAGAGCGCCGGTTTACTTATGTACCGTAGCTATACCGGGACTCTAACGGCATTCACCGGGCTCCACCGGGGCGTCCCGGTTGTTCCCGGTGCCGCGCCGGTCGTTGCCGGTCCTTCCCGGTGACTCCCGGTTCATCCCGGAGGTATTAAACTTTTTAATACTTTCCCGGTGGAGCCACGGTTTTCCCCGGTTCATCCCGGTCGTTCCCGCTGGAGCCCCGGTTCATCCCGGTAGAGCCCCGGTTCATCCCGGTACAGCCCCGGTTCATCCCGGTAGAGCCCCGGTTCATCCCGGTAGAGCCCCGGTTCATCCCGGTAGAGCCCCGGTTCATCCCGGTAGAGCCCCGGTTCATCCCGGTAGAGCCCGGATCACGCACCGGGGCTCCGCCGGTATCATAGTGAGACTGGGCATTTACCCTGATAAAGAACGGTGTTCACATTTTGTACGTTGTCTCACGTAGAACTTTTCGCGCTCGATTTGCGCGCTCGATCTGCGCAGTGAAATATCATATCCGGTAAATTCGTATATCTCCGAGAATTATCATGAATATTTGTTGTTGTTTTTTTCATTGTCTTTTTTGTTGAATGTCTCGTTAACGCAAAATAAAATAACAATATCTTAAAATATGTTTATAAATACCAAATATAATGTTTTCAAAAAATGTATCAGAAAAGAAATCTTCTTACTGTCTCCGTAAACACTCGTATCTTTTCGGCCTAGACCGTCGATCTTATTCTCGCATGAATATGCAAACAATAAAAACTATGTCGTAGCCAATGCTTAGCAATTTTGCTTCAATATATTATTTACAACTTAGTTATGTTACTTATTATAGTTATGTTTTGTATTTACAAGGCTGATTATTTAGATCTGCGAAGAACTTCTTTTATTGCGCATGAATTAGGGGGTAAATCGGAGTTTTGGGAATTTGGTTTTCGGCAGCCAGCCAATTCGGACTGGCTCAGAAATTGATATCATTACTAAATGCAAATGACAATAACACAGTCTTATACTACTTAAACATGTTAGTCTTTGATTAAATAGTATTCCATACATCATTTAAATATAACGCAATTCGATTACAGCAAGCTTTTGCAACAGTTTTCGATTTTTGTCGAAGATGTTGAAAAACTGTGTTAATGAACACTGTATTTATTTTGATTAATATAATTGTTCATTAAATCCATGGTGCAATAATGTATCTCACGTTTTCCTGTTATATATATATATTTTTTAATACATTTTCATTAATTCGTGTCAAATCAGATTCTATGATTTAGATATTGTAATATATCGATGTCGCGGCTTTAGTGAAACGAACTGTGTAGGGGAATGTGTACATGTCACGCGGCCTTAATTATGCTAAACGATTCTGGACAATCTTTACAACTTCATGTACAAGTTCTGTGAATGTTGTTACTGAATGATTACTGATTTGTGCATGCGTAAAGTATGTTATTGTTATTGGATGTTATTGGTTGAATTGAATTTATTCATTTGTGCTTAGCATCTGCTCTGTATTGCCAATAAATAATGTAGTTTACTCATGTACTATACTACTAATGAGTCTATTAAAATGTATTTATGTAAACATATCTGCTGATGTTTCAAATTATCTTAAAAGTAGGCAAATTGCGCAAAAAAAACGCATACAGTGTGTAAAAACAATATGACATGATTAGAATTTACCCGAATGAAATTTACGACTATTATAGTTTCAAACTGTAAATGGCACACGGTTTAATACGCATGCGTGAACAATGATGACAGCTAAGTGAGCTCAGTCATAACAGACATGAGAGATGTTAACCTTGTCAAGGTTTGACAGGTCTGTTACACATATTATTGTTTAGTCATATTCTGACATTATTTCAATGCAGTGGTATTTGTGCTCAGTATTGTTGCAACTCTGCAATCGTACAGATTGGAAATTAATTTATTTATATGCATACATTTAGCTTGCATACATATACATATTGCAATCCAATGTAAAGCAATTGTCTTGCAATTAATGAAATGAAAATTAATGTAATAATGTATGAGTGAGAATGAAATCAACGCTTTGGTACACAACAATTTCATACTCAACTTCAATGGAACGACACCGTGATCTATGCAACCCATTCATGTATACATTATACAATCAATATGTGCTAATAAACAGTTGGTATTTAAACTTAAATAACTAATTTAAATGTCTTATCCTTTACAAAACTATATTGAGAAAATTTATCAATTACATCTAACTATAATATTGTTGAGTAACTGATGTAATATGAAGACAGTATTGTTTTGCTGTATTTTCTGAACTGACGTTATTTAAGTCCAATGCATTTATCGCCAAACATCTGTTGAGAAAAGTGTGTTTTAATTGTTTTTTTATATTTATTATTTCTGCGCACACATATAAAGATTTTGATTTCTGATTTAATCGAAATATGATTGCCATTAATTTTATAATCATATTGTATATTAAAACATCTACATACATTAATCTTATTGGAAAGACACTGATTAACTTTTCGAAATAATAATATGCTTGTGTCATAAGCGTTAAGCTACGTCACAAAATGCTATGCTTCTTTGCTTCATACAATAAACATCAATATAATTATATATATTCAGTTTTTCTTTTAAAAATAAAAATGATATAACATCTAATCGTATTTCCACTAATTAACAGCTACCTTATTTTAAACAAGACGGCCTGTATTTTTGAGACGCTTCATAGGTCTAAATAATCGTTACCGGTTTGTTCGTGTGTGCAAACGTATTGCTATATATAACTTAAAATATTACATTAACTTTCACAGTTTGATAACAAAAGAATAACAAAACCACAACCGCTCTATATGAATCGTTGCCATTCACTATCATCTACTTTTAATATTTGTAAACAAAACAACAACTGCAATCTCGTTTTTTTTTAATGAAACAACAAGACCTCATTAATTTTAGCAAATCGCGAACAAGCAAGTTGTTGACAGCAATTACAACTGCAGTAGCTTCTGTGAATTACGTGTCACGAACACAACATTAATCTGTTGAAGCACTAATGAAAGTATCACATACAAATCTGTCTTTATTATGGTGACGTGCACTCTACGATTCACGTCAATACGCCTTTCACGTTAAAGTAACGTCTATAAGACTTGTAACACTTAACGTCACCGTACGCCATTCTCATAAAGGTCTGTATGTGATGTATTGATCAATCCTGTCATCATATAAACTCACATGGTTTATAACAATAAGTGCGCGGTTTTGTGAACATTCTAATTAATAAGCGGGACGGTTTGGGTAATTATGATCAGTTTCTGAACATGGATACATGGATATTCTAGCCAAATTAGGTTAAGTTTTGGATTTTGTACCTTGCTAATTTGTTGAAGAGAAGAGCGTTTCATACATGTAAGAAAATGATATCGAAGTCAAGTTTGACCTGGAAATTGATGTGTTTTATATTAGTTTTCACATTAATGAGCATTGAACGCATACCGACAACAAGAGCGCTACATATTTCTAAACCTGACCAAGTGAACTTGTCAAATCCAATGCTTCAATTTGGACTAAGCAGAAAAATGCTACAGAGGTCACCCGGAAACTCGGCCATTGCTGGCCAATCGCGCTATTACCAGAGTTCATCATTAAGTGACAAGAGGCTTCGCGCGTTGTTCCATTCGCCAATGTTACCGAAATCAAATACGCACGCAAGTCAATGGACCGTACCAAATTTCTTCAAGATATCGCGACATCGAACCATCATAGATCCTAATTTGGTAAGAACGAATTATAAGTTAGGTATTTTCAGGTCTAGCGCTTTATAGTACAAAATACATTCCATGATTTTACATCTTCGAATGACAAACCACTCGCGTTGCTAAAATTCGCACCAAATGAGTCACGTCTTGCAAAAATGGGTCTAATGTACCCAGACCACCTTTTAAAGTCTTTAAAGCAGCCATTTCCGCAAATGAGATCACATTTCCCAATGTCGAATGAAGTTGCTATATTGTCTTTAACTTATTTCAATAATAATAATTATAAGATCAGTATTAAATATATTTCTATAATGCAAAACATTAATAAAATATGTTTGTTGTAGAACTTTCGGAAACGACAGCCGTTAACATCCATCTCTACAACTACACAATCAACGACCACCACTGCGACTTTACCTAGCCCCGACACAACCGAGTCGCCCAGCGATGATCAAATGCTAAAATTCCTTTATATTCTAAATGAGCGTCGACCTGTCATTGCAAGCGAGCGGGATACACAGATGATCAAATTTTACTTATCTGAACTGAGCAAGATCAAAGCAGTTGAACCGTCCATGGGGAATGCCTTTGTTCTCGATATGCAAATCGACTTCATTGGAAATATTACTGAAATTCCCATACAAAGAGAGGTCTTGAAAATCTACATTAAAGATATGGTAGAGAAAAGCGGGTTTCTGTCAGGCGTTCAATCGTCTCCAGAAGATATTGACGCGTTGACGTCATTGATAGATTCAATAGGTAACATCACGCAGAGACTTTCCAACAACAGTGTACAGCATGTACACAACAACAACAACACGTTTCATCCGTTGGGATCTGAAAATGTTGGGAACGCTGCTATCCCTGTTTCAATACTTGAGGACGTTCGAAATGCCGCTTCCCAAAACGCACTCCACACGCCTACGTTCGAAGCCCGAAACTTACATCAGCTTGGATTATTACCTGGCAAGCCGCTAGAGCTAACGTTCGGTTTGAATGCTTTTGAAAGCAAGTTCGCAACCAATAGACCACTAGCAGCAACCTCTTTGTCGGTATTTGATCCTGATGCCTCACGTCAAAGGTTGGAAGGCGTGTTCTCGAACGTCAATGCCGTTCTTGAGAATGCTCAACATGATGTCACAGGTGACGTCATATTTGGAACACATACTGAGGCTTCGATAACTGGACAAAGGCCAGTGTCCAGTGGACTGACCCGACTGACCGTAATCGAAGAAGTTCCTTCGACAGAGGCTATATCAGTTACACCGCCTACAAGTTCAATAGGTAATCACTTATATTTTATGCTTAACGGTGGCTTAACGGGATATAAGAGATCAGACATTTCACCGTTGAAACAGCGTACATCACTATCCTAGCAATATTGCATTATTATTTATGTATTTCATCGTTAATACATCCATCTTGTTTTAGATATGGAAGGTTTCGTTATATACTGCGACTTGAGAGTATGCAGTAAAAGCATTGAATGGACCTTTTCACAGATTTTGGCATGTATTGAAGTCTGTTATAAATGCTTTATATTGATAAATGTAAACATTTTATCTAAAAAGCTCCAATTAATAAAATAATAAAGAAAGACAAAAAGTAACTCTCAACTGGGCTCGAACCACTGACCCCTGGAATAAAAATATAACGCTTAGACCACTCGGCCATCAGTGCTCATACAAAGAATGAGGTATTCTCTATCTTATATGAGCAATCCTCGTAGTGTCACAAAATATAACGACAATCACAGAACTCTCCAAATTATTCCATCATTTCGCGTTGCAACGCTTTATAATTTTCGGAATTTTAAATCGTCAAAAGATGCATGTAATTGATATTTTAGAGCATGGTAAATATTCAGTATTACTGTTATCTCACAAATATCATAGCTACAACGAAAATTTGCGAATCCGAAACATCTTTTTTAATTTTGTCTGTTTACCAAACACGTTAAAATGTCCCTTTAAATGCTTATGTACAAAAAAAACAACTTCACTAAACTAAACCAGTAATGCATCGTTTCAAATAGCTTTTATTAATATTGATAAAAAATATAATCTATGAATATGAATTGACTTATTAGTAGCCGATTTGCCAGTAGATTTAAAGTATGTTTGTATTGTGGGCATTGGTCCGTTCATTTAATCATATTCAAACCGTGTATTGGGTTATACCTGTACTTTTAATGACTATATATTGAAATTACTAACTACATGCGGGACGTTCAAGTCACATTAAAATGTGCAAATTCATGCTTTTCGGAGGATATATCGATCTAATTACATGTCCGTCTAATTGCATTCACTGTTTTTAGTGTCATCTGGCGCTCGATTTCCTTTATCATGTAGTCGTTTGGGAGACGAAAAGAAGTAAAGTGTTTCGATATGCTTGATTGTACAGTAAACGCTCTTTACAAATTACGATCAAATGAATAATAAAAAATTATCCGCACAGGCTAATCAGGGACGACACTTTCCGCTTTTATGACATTTTTTGTGTAAATGAAGTCTCTTCTTAGCACAAATCTAATTAAGGCGGAAAGTGTCATCCCTGATTAGCCTGTGCGGACTGCACAGAATAATCTGGTACGACACTTTACGCACATGCATTATGCCCAGTTTTCTCAGAACGCGTCTCATATAATAGTCGATAGTTTTTGTAGCACTTTGCAATTAACACAATTGCATCATTAATCTCATTCCATTTTATAGTCGCTGTTAATAGAAGATATTCTTTCATAGAACTACATAGATTTAAAAACCTGTCATAGTGTATACGGTATGTCGTACACAATAATGTAACTTTGCTATGTATCTTTGCCTATTACACGTTACTATCGCATGTTTTGACCAGTTTGATGTATTTTTGAACGCATGGAAATAATGAAATAATCCGCGATCTGATAAATGGTACATTTCGGTGTTTGTTTGTAATTGGATTTGAAGGGTTGTTGTAATACATTTTATGGTTAAAATCGTGCATGATTTTTAAATATTCTCGTGGCCGATAACGACTAAAATCAAAGCGCTGAAGGCACTGAAGTTGTTCCCTATTGCCGTCCTTGATTAGCTTGTGCGCATGGCACAGGCTAATCAGTGTGCACAGGCTAATCTTATTTGACGTCCATTAAGCCCCGTTTTCCCTTAAAGCAGCCAATATGTACAGATTTCAATGATAAACACTAGACTGGCCAATGTCCTCTTATAAGCTGGTATATACACTCACTGCTAGAGGGTATATACACTCACTGCTAGAGCAGAATTATTTGTCGTCTGCTGCAGACAGGCAGCGGTAATCGTCCCTAGCAGAGTGAGTTGTGGTTCTTACCGTACTTAAGGCTTCTAAGCACATACTGATTTGCAAAATATGCTCTGTAAATTTAGCTGGCCGCTAACGCGACCAACTAATAAAACTGCATAAACAGCATATATGTTTGTCTTCATCGACATTATGATTTTGGCTTTAACTTCGAAATGAGGTCAGCGGAAAATATACCACTTACCTGCTCAACCATGTATTTAATGCGATATGTGCAAGTTTTCCATAGTGCAATGCATACCATGAAACAGCTATACATATCGTCAGCAACGACAGTTTGAACTTTTGATGCGCTAAATGCCAGACATTAATTGAAGATATGAGTGTGTTTATTTGTACGTCGGCTATGCGTTAACAATGGAACATTAAGTTCGAAACAGCGCTCACGTTTTATTCTTTCAAAAATGAAGTCACACGTTTGCGTAGATTAATCATTAATAAATAATCATTTTGCCATATAATTTTCGTTAAACAACCGTTGTCCGTAAAATTAAAGTATTATTTTCCAAATTACGCATATTTTCCATGAGCCGCGTCGTGCGGACATGGGTATAATGCCAGTGTAGCCACTGACCAGCTTACCAAATCGCGCGGTCTTGTCAGGAGCTACGCTGTCCGATATAAAGTCACGTAGGGTTTCATGTTCTATTTAGCGGATAGGATAGCTCCTGACCAGTCTGTGAGAATTCGCGGCCGCAAAA
Source organism: Dreissena polymorpha (assembly GCF_020536995.1). Lineage (NCBI taxonomy): Eukaryota > Metazoa > Mollusca > Bivalvia > Myida > Dreissenidae > Dreissena > Dreissena polymorpha. The sequence goes on along the minus strand of NC_068359.1, from coordinate 23,889,340 downwards.
GACTTAAGACCCATTTTCGCAATACGAGTGTCATATTGTAGTGAGATGTTTGGTGCCTTTAAACGAACTAGTTATAACTCATTATCGTAAGAAATGTAGGGTAAACCGCTGTCTGCATGATTTCCATAACTCTTACGTTCCATTTCTGCTTGGGAATGTTTTCGGATTTTTTTCAATCAACTATTTCAAAATGTTATATATCGCGTGATTTTGGACGCACACAGCGTGAGTCTACTTTATAATTTAACTATCGGTAAACTAAAACAAATCGTTGTATATGTTCCGATAAGGGCAATCAATCGAGAATTATTTCTAACACACCAACACTTATGTTTTTTCTTTCTTATTCAGCTTTCCAAGAGGAGGTGGTGGGTGGGAGCGGCGCCTACTGGACTCACCTGCGAACAGGTCTGACGGATATCCTGTGCTCACTGTGCAAGCAGCAGCGGAGGGAGGCCTGCGTCAAGAGATACTGCAACCTCGTCAACGGTGTCATCAATGGTTGAAGTGTGTGAGACAAAGTGGCAACAAAGTCGCCATTAACTGTGTGAGACTATGCGGCTCTTAGACTATGTCGCAGAGGCGTAATGGACATGGTTTCCGCCTAACGACCAGGGGGTCATGGGTTTGATCCCAGCTGTGAGGGCATTATTTAGAAATCCCCCAAGACACCATTTACTGGTTCTATCCAGAATAACTGACTTGAGCGCGTTTCAATAAATCATATACTTTCGTCACAGTGTGCGGCAAGGCGGTTCTTAAACCAAGTCGAGGAGGCAAGCGTGTTGTCGCCAAATCAATGCTTTCAAATCAATACTCATCTTATATGTTAATGTATGTAAGTCCTATACAGTTATTTTTAGAAATTATCAGGTTACTGACCTATCGATTTGAAATATATAAAGCGAGGCTCAGAATTAATCTCGCCGAGACCTTTTGCATAACAAAAACTTTATTTTTTTACTGAAATTAAGTGTTAGACTTCTCCGTTTACAATATTCCTCTTACAAATAAATAGTTTTTTGCACGTAATAACCCGAGTCGCATAATAGTTCAGTATAATTCGCGTAAAAAAGTACACATACAAAAACACAATAATGTTATCATCAGAAGGATGACTATCGTAATGAACGCCTTGCAAAATAGTTCTTCTTTAACCCATTTATGCCTAGTGAACTCTCCCATCCTTCTAAATTGGATCAACTTATTTCCAAAATTAGGAATGTCTTGTATATTCATTTATACATTTAGAATATTACTTACAGAAATTCCTTTAAGCAAACAGCGCAGACCCAGATCAGACGCCGCATCATGCGGCGTCTCATCTAGGTCTACGCTGTATGCCAAGGCCTTTTTTCTAGACGCTAGGCATAAATGGGTTATACATAGTTATGTCAATCAACAACAAAGAAAGAAAAAAATGACGATGTTGAAATTTAACCTGCCTGACTACGATGGAACAAGAGATACTGAACGTTTGCAATGGTAAGACACTTTAACATAACACGTCATTAGCATAGACCATAGTAGTGACCATTTTACAGTATCAAATGTCTATATTTAGTATTTTTTTAAAAAGCTTTATCCAATGCGGTTGTAGTCATTATCTTACAAAATGTAGCACTCACATTGTCACGGTGCCTTTACCACGTGACTTTTTCGGATCTGTGTTGGGAGAATAATGCGCGACCAAGTTAACATTTTTAAGGATCTCTTTTTAAATATTTCGCCATTTTTTATGGGATAAAGTGGAGAGCCCGCTCCATAAAATAACAAGTTTTTTTTTTTATTAAAGTGCAACCGCGCGTTCGAACGATTAGAAAAATGTCGGATCAGTGTGGGGACTTAATATTACAAACGCGCGGTTGAACTTTACTGAAAAAATACTTATTTGTTTAAAAAGATCATGGTACCTATAGAAAACTCTCACGAATGAGCGGGCTCTCCACTTTTCTCATTAAAAATTGTGAACTATTTAAAAAGACATCATTAAAAATGTTAACTGGGTCGCGCTTTATTTTCCCAACACAGATCTTAAAAAGTCACGTGATATAGGCACCGTGTAGTATCGGCAGCAGCGTGGTGTTTTCTAAATCCAGTCTTGTATTGATCTTTACTAGCGTGTATATCACTGAATGTTTGAAGGCTTGATTTCAAAACGGAAGTAAAACATTTTCCATGAAAAATCAACAGATGCTTTGTTTGTATGAGTAGCTGGATCATTGATAGAAACTTTACATGTAAATTGAGGTTTTAACATCTACTGTCCAGTTTTCAGGTACTAAAGAACACTAAAAACGATATACGGTACAGAATGATGTCATAAATATTGTTCATACGCAGCATAGATTACGTGTTACATACATTAACATGTGTTCACTCAAAATAGTGTTTTATACACCTCCGTTTAACTATAAGTTTTGCATCGGAAAACTTCTATATTTGGGATAAGTTTGAAATTATCAAAATTCAACACAACGTCTACAAAACAGTGTACATGTAAATCTGAAGTAAAGAGCAGAATTCAAGTACATTTACAGTTTACATTATCACAGTTGTCTCCCTTAAACGTGCCATTCAATAGTAAAGTATATTTCTTTTAAGAATCTATCAGTTTATAGCCGTGGTTATTTGTTGAAGTTTCATCATCATGTCGGAACAATAAATCCTGTTTCGGAACATAATTATGTTTCACTTAGAAATGTTTTATATAAGATTAATAGAAGATAACTTTAATTATATTTTATTCTAGTTTAACTTAATCAGGCATTAACTTTGTTCTCAATCACAAAATAATTGCAAATATGTGTATCTGAGTGTTTGACAACTTGTCAATGTCATTTTAACTTTCAATAAATGTATCGTCTATAAAACAAAGATCCGTTAGGGAGACATGAAGATTTCATCAAACAGCATGTTCACGAACTTTGTGATTTTATTATGAATATTAAAGCACAGACTGTACCAATTCAAAGTATCTATTAATGACAACGTGTCACTAATTCCTTTTAACTGCTATTGGAAGAAATTTATTTCGGGTTTTACAAAATCAGTTTCTATAATGCCAAAAATGTTCACACGCGAAAGTCTCCTGAAAGCCATTAATATACGTATTATTGACAAAACTTTTAAATTCTGGGTATTGATTTATCGATTTTAAAGCACTCACAATCAGCGAGAGTATTTTACTTTGGTTATGCCGCGATCATATATTCACGTTAAAACTACGCCTCAACACAAAAACGAAACTTATGTTTTTATGTATAGGGGCTGATTTTAATGCCTAGTATAGCGGTTGGTATGCCTGACTGACTTATACCGTGTTTTCAGTATTTGACCGTAAACACAATACGCACAAATATATCAGCTTTACATGCTAAACTACAATCTTACAAAAGTACGATAGACAATACAGTTCACAATATTATACGGCATACTGTGTGCAACCATGTGTTCCGCTCGTTAGCAACTATCAAGGCAGCCTCGCCTAACTTAAAGTGATATTATGGACATCTAACAGTAAATTCTATGTTTGTAGGTGCCTATCGCAACCCTTGTTTATTTTTGGTGTTTTCACTTCATGTACACTTATATTTGTTAATGCAGCATCAACATACTAAAACAATATCGCGGAAATAGAGAAATAATGCATTTAAATATCAACCGTACTTTCGTTTTGACAACTGACGACAAAAATGATTCGATGTTCGATGTGAGTCTAAATGTAGTTTTCATGCAGATTCGTTTATACGACACAAAGACACAATCACGGATCATTTCGGCATAGAGGACTGGGTGAGTCATGTAAAATATCGAATATAATAATATATTATATATTTTTTTATTACAGCTGATAGCAAGATGAGTTGTAGATAATTGGTCAGTTACCACATTTTAGCTAACTATTTTGACCTGTAAATTCCTTTCAGCTCAATTCAACAGTGAAAAATGCGCATAATATCACTTTAACTTGTTTCTGGAGACACACATCTCAAAGTTGGAAAACTTAACTAAATTGTTCCAGTATAAACCATTTATCATTGAAGTTTTAAGCGGATCTTTACATAGATGTTAACTTGTTATTAAATGCTTGAAAATAAATGTAAAAATTGGAACTATATTGCTTAAGTTTAAAACAAGAAGAAAATAAAAAAAAAGAAAAAAGTAATCCTCGAACCGCTGACCCTTTGAGTAAAAGTCTTACGCTTACACCACTCGGCCATCCGTGCTCACATAGTGCATTTGTTAACTTTATATTAGCTATCCTCGAAAAGAGTGACGTTCGTTGTCTTTATTGCTCCTACTGTGTTTGATATTATGGTACTCCATAAGTGTCGAATCGTGTATTTTGATCGAGTCGATTGAATCCTTTACAGCGCTTGATCTATAGACGAGTTGACGAGTGACGTCACGTGCTCCTGCAAAGGTCACTGTCCGGCCACTGGTTGGTAATGGTAGTGATATTCGTATAAGCACGTATAGAAAAGGTTTCACCATAGCTTATATAAGCAAAAATACAACATAGTAATATAATTTTCTGATTGATGTCTGAATTAAAGTTCTGTACGATAGAAAACGCTTGTATACAAATTATACTGTTGTTATGTATTGTTTTTACTTGAAATGAAAAAGGTATTGACAACCATGAACGTGCTCGGCATTTATGTTTTGATCACACACATTTCTCTCGTTGTCACGTTTTCGCGAACATTTTTTAGAATGAAAGATGTGGGATATCACACTTGTTTGAAAACTAATTATATAATGAAGCCCAATCCCCCAAAAAGTATAATTACATATAAACAATGGATGAACAACAAACACAAAATTTGATCGATTCTGTGCACACAACATGACTAATGAATATCTGGAACTTGTATATTTCTGGTAAAAAAATAAGCTAATTTGACATTAATAACAGTTTCTGTATCAATTTAACTTTTTTTTTTAAATTTCATTAGTCCGGTGTGTTGCCCCATGTTCAGCATATATCGTTTACGTCTTTATGATCTGATATTGTCACAAAAAATACTAACTACCAACACGGTGTCATAAACCACAGGTGGCAGACAACTTTGTGCTCATAAAACACTAACTATGATACATGCATGTCTTATCTTGGTTGTAGTACTGCGTAGTCATTACGTCGAGTAATATTACGCTAAATATACTTAACTGTAGTGTAATTAGATATAGTGGGGTCATATGGTGAAATGATTGTTCAATTTTTGATAAAAGCAACAAACTTGGAACATTTGTAGATTTAAGTATTTTATTTAATTTTAGCTATGGATCCATCTCCAATTTTCAAGATGGCCGCCATTTTCAAGATGGCCGCCAACATGGCCGCCAAGATGGCCGCCAAAATTTAGGAAATTACATATTACTGCCATATTTGATTAAAAGATTATGTTTTTGTCATTGAAATTAGCTGTTTTATGTTATTAATTAATTAAAATATGTTTCTACATGAAAAAATGAATTAAATATTGCATATAAGTCAAAATGGCTTCCAAAATGGCCGGCTAAAGTACAAAAAATAGGATTTCCTACTCCAATCTATAATTTCAATATTCATTGAACGTATGTTATGTAAGCAAGTGTTTTTCTTTTTTTTTGTATTTATAGATACCTTCATTTGTATAATATTCTTAACATATTGTGTCAGTCCTTAAATAAAGAAAAAACTGCATTCAACGAGTTCACACTTCCAGACCTTAAAGCTGCCTTATATATATATTCCCCAGTCACATCCTCCACCACACAGACAAAGGGCTGTGCACGACAAGTCAGCCTTTTGTTTTATACACTTGCACATCCCACGGGAACCAATCCGGGGACTGCAGCCACACCTCAGTAACTCCTGGCACAACTCTGATGCTTGCGGTAGTGCTGTCAAGAACGGTATCCAAGTGTTGGCATTGTCTCTTACCCAACCCCAAGTACATGGGCAAGAGAGTTCTGGTGAGGGCAATAGTGCCTGTCCCCAGCACTATCCAGCCTGGTATGCGGTACGCTTAGTGTGCTGCAGTAGGACTTCTTGTGTTGGTGGAATTCCATCTATTGATCTACCTTTGCGGCATCATTGATACATTCAGCAGCATTCGAACGATCATACATTAGAATTACAAAACGTTCCCACGTTGGCATGATAGTTGCAATGGATTCGTCTGTTGGAGTTTGACCGAGAATCTTGAATGCTTCTGTTTCGGCTCCATATGCCTTCAACGTTTCCCATGCTGTTTGTTTTACCTTTACCACTGAATGCTGAGGTCTGGTTACATCCAGTAAATGCACGGAATGCCAATAGACCGCTCGTGATATCCTGACCAAGAACATTACACAGTTTATGTACAGGTATATATCTAAACTGTTTTCCTGTGCCAACTGCTATCCAAAGTTCTTCTACATTCATATGTTGAAAAGCTGCTGTAGCTATGACAACTACATCTGTATCACTGACTTTCGTATTAGGATTTTCTAATTGTTCTGGTTTGCAGCATGATTCGCATGGAGTAAGAGTCTTGTATCAGCTTCTTCGTGTGTACATGGGGATAGGCTACTGCTTTCTTCAATCGGTATATTACTCAGAATGTTTTTACCTTTGGTGGTGATGGTCTGAGAGCCCACTGTTGTTTATTTCACGTTTTGAGGAAAAATCTTGTTTTTGTATATTTGAAAAGGATATTTTTTATTCTTCCAGAAAACCCATTTCTTAAGTGTCACAGCCGTGCATATCTATGATTTTTTGGAAACATTACTCAAAATCGAAAGTTTTCCTGCTGATTTCTGGAATAATTAAATAAATATATTTTCAGTCATGGGAATTTACCAAGGGTTTCAGTTTTGGGTATTAAATAGGTATCAGAAACCTTTCTGATAATTCAGTAAAAAAAAATCCATGTATTTTTTTAAAGGGTTAAAACCCACCAATTTTCGCAATTTTTTTTAGCAGAATTTGTCCATTTTATAATTTTTAATCCAGCGAATTCTTTTTACCAAGTTAACAATTTCCAACATATTTGTCTAATTAGTTATTAAAAAAACACACACATGGCCTCCTTTATTCCAACAAAAACTTTTGTAATCACCATCTATTAGTGATTTTGGTGGAAATGAATAAAATCACACACAAAACTGCTGATTTAAAAAAAAAAATGAATTAATTAAATTTATAAGACATGTGATCATTATAATAATAAAATATTGTTCGCATATATAGAATTGCATATAAGATCACTCTAAACAAACAATGCGATGATCGCAGTGTGATTTTAGGTTAAAACCACTATTTATTTTTTACAATTTATGTAGGTTAAAAACCACTACATTTTAACTATTTTAGCTGTTTAAGTCCATTTTTCAGGTTTTAGTTCCTAATTTTTACTCTACTGAAATAATTTTTAACATAGTAGTCTAACTATTGTATTAAAACACACAAAAGGGTCTTCTGATTCAATTGAAACATGAACATTTTTGAATGACGACTTTAAGTAAGATTTCAGGAACAATATACGAAATCAAACACACAACTGCTGATTTCTGGGTAAATTCCCATGACTGAAAATGTTTATTTATTTAATTATTCCAGAAATCAGCGGGAAAACTTTCGATTTTGGGTGATTTTACCCAAAACAAATCATAGATATGCACGGCTGTGACACTTAAGAAATGGGTTTTTTGCAAGGATATAAAATTCTCTTTTTAAATATACAAAAAATATTATTGGTCTCAAAACTTGCAATTAACAACAGTGGGCTCTCGGACCATGATAATCTGCTTTATGGATTTATTTATTAATAAAGTAAATGAATATTTGCCAAAAAGGCATAATTTTCCCCCAAAAATGACCTTTTGACCTTACAAAAAGTACAAAATTAACAAAATACTTAAAATTAATGTTTTTCTTGCAAAGATTTTTGATAATCAGCATAATTAGTAATAAGTATTGTAATATTTCATTTGATTTGTATAAGATCGCAACAAAAAATCAGCACCTTGATATCTTCTCCTTTTTTTTGATAGGTTGGCGGCCATTTTGAAAATGGCGGCCACTCTGAAAAATATTAATTGGGTCCATAGCCTATTTTGTCTTAAATACTTCAAACTATCAATGAGCAAAGTGTGTTGCTTTTATCAAAAAGTGAACAATTCCACTGAATACAAGCATCATAATTATGGTGGAGGATGTGTGACCGTGGATAGATTTGTAGGCAGCTGTAAGGTCTGGAAGTGTGAACTCGTTGAATGCAGTTATTTCTTTATTTAAGGACTGAAACAATATGTTGAGAATATTATACAAATGAAGGTATCTGTAAATACAAAAAAAAGAAAAACACTTGCTTACATAACATACGTTCAATGAATATTGAAATTATAGATTGGAGTAGGAAAATCCTATTTTTTGTACTTTAGGCGGCCATTTTGGAAGCCATTTTGACTTATATGCAATATTTAATTCATTTTTTCATGTAGAAACATATTTTAATTAATTAATAACATAAAACATCTAATGCCAAAAACAGAATATTTTAATCAAATATGGCAGTAACATATAATTTCCTAAATTTTGGCGGCCATCTTGAAAATGGCGGCCATCTTGAAAATTGGAGATGGCTCCATAGTTAAAATTGAATAAAATACTTTTATCTACAAATGTGCCAAGTTTGTTGATTTTATCAAAAAGTGAACAATGCCACTAAATACAAGCACCATATGATCCCGCTACCATACTTCAGAATAGTCCCAAATTATGATGTTGCTGCCTAAACAGCCGATGCACACATGTATACTTTTGGCAACGGTATTGTAGAATTGTTATATTCTGATTACAGTGAGCGAGTAATGTAATCCCAAACATCTGACTGTAAAATATAATGTGTTGTTTGACAATCAATGGTTCGGGTTTTTTCTTTCACACTCTGGGTCACGTATTCCGTGGTCAGTAAGCAATTACTCTTACCAGTATGGGTAGAATGCAATCACTAAATGTATGATGATGAACAATACAGTGTGAAGCGAACACATTTTCTAACGCGTAAATATTTTTAAAGGCACACTCTGCTACAGGTTACATGTGTTTTATTGCGCATTGATACCACTGGGTGTTTAAAATGACATGTCAAATCAGCCATGGTTTATTGGGGGGCATGGGTATTCCATTCTCTTATTTTACGAACAAAACACATAACACATTTGTAGTTGTTATGGTATTGATTTAAATGCTACTTAAGGATGATTAGAGTATTACATATAATTTTAAATTTAAATAGGTACGGTACCTTCTTCCACCATGTACAGTGTTTTGTGTATTATAGTGTAACCCGCCGTTATAAAGAATCAGCCAACTGCTAATTTACACGTTTACTCCCAGCTCGTACATGCGTGTGTTTTTATGTATCGTACTAATGTTGTTTTTTTGTTATTGTCAATATTTATTTTAATTTTTTTTTTTTTTGGTTGGGGGATTTCTTTTAGTTGTAAATAATTAAACATTATTTTTTCCATTCATTTTAGATTAGACAAACATAGGGTCTGGGCCTTTTTGTTATTCCAACTGGACATATGCAAACAAACAATCTGTTCCTTTACTGAAAATAATATGTTGTAGAGAAATCACGAGCCATATGTTTGGATTGTCAAAGGTCACTGTCACAATCAGTGTGAAAATCGTTTCCGATCAATAACTCATCAACGAGTTGACAGAGTTGACAGATTGGCTTGATACAACCCATGTTCATTGGCCTTGGAGTGTAGATGACCCCTTTTAAAATTGGGGTCACTAAGTCAAAGGTTAAGGTTACTGTCACAACAAGTGTAAAAATTGTTTCAGATCAATAATTCGTCAACAAGTGGACCGATTGGCTTGATACTCCACATGTGCATTGGTCTTGGACAATTATATGACTCCTATTTAAATTGGGCTCACTAGTTCAAAGCCCTGTTTGGGGAGGGGGGCTTTTGTGTCCGACCGCGGAACTCTTGTTTATCTACATTCGGTGAGTAAGAAGGCGTTGTATAATTCCATCGATTTATTGTTTTCTGTTTCGTACTTTTACGCTCATGTACTACTGAGATCATACCGTACAGACCAGGGGATTGTTATTGCAAAAAAATCCTGATTTTCCGCGCACTGCCTGGTTGGTAAATCACTGGTATCAAATATAAAACAGGTAGGACGGTTTCGTACCTGATTTTGATGTATCACTTCTAAAAAGACATTAAGGCTTCCTACTTTACACGGATCCGTGACTTTTCCTGTTACTCGAGTAAGGCAAGGCCTACGAGTACGGGGTAGTTAGTTTCATTTGACATAATTAATACATAAATGTATATGTCAAGATACAAATATTCAAGGTACGCATGCTTCGATGATGTGTTTGTTATCTATATCAACTAAGATGAGTTCATTAAAACATTTTGACCTATTTAGTTATTTTTAAATACGTTTATCCTCCAGGAAGTTTTGGTATGTACAATCGTTTCAACTTTACCGTACTTTATTTATGAATCATTAAAGCTAAAACAAACTGTGTAACATTCGCGGCGTTAAAGTTATACTCATATTTAGGCTGTTTGCGGAAGCAAACGCCAAAAGCAAGTAGATTGTTTTTGTTGACGATCATGATATTTCGTTAACTGGCTAACTAATTGCCAATGATTGTAACGCACAAGTTACAGTAACGCTAAATGTATGCATACATGCATGTGTTTGGTCAATAAATACTATTAATGCATTAATTAGTACAAATATATTTTAGTTATTCAAATGTTGTGAATATCGACTATGATTTTGTCATCACTTTCTATATGCGCTTAAAGAAATACAAACACATTTTGCCAACACGTCGGCGGAGTCTAAACGTTGAGATTGCGCGTGATAGTCCGGATGGTTTGTATACCAGTATAATTTCATGTTTAATGTAAGCAAGTCAATTAATATGTTTTGCCTGATAATACTTGTTTATTTTGTCCAAATTAATGTAATTCAGCGTTAATACACTTTGCATATTCAGTTAAAATAAGACGTGTTTTATCTACACCTTTTTGGATCATTATATCAATCTATAAGAGACAGAGTTCATCAAATGTAAAAACTCAATGGTCTTCAAATATCACACAGACCCGCTTTATCCATGTTTCTTGACAAAAAAGTAGCAAATAACGTACATTATTTTTAATCAACGTTAATTTCATTTTATTGCGCTTAGTGTTTGTAAGTGTAAGACGATATTTTTAGTAAAGTATCATAAAGTAATTTCAGTTTAAATTACTTATTGTTATATTTATATATGTCAAGAAATTACATTATTTTACTATTATCATATTGTTGTGCGTTAAACATGAAGAAAAAAACACATTCAAAACGATATGTTTCGTGTGATTTTAATTACAATATTACTATTCCGTATTATACATCGATTAAATGCAGATTTAATTAGGGATTAAAATTTGAGGAAATTGCGATGTTTTTCAAGCGCCGTAAATCTATGGGAAATTGATATCTGTAAAAAATAGTATTATTTCGTAATGCATGTACGCAAGAGGTGTACAACGTCTATAACGTATGAACAATAAAAGACCATTGGCCTCTAAGTGGGACCGTGATCTTTAAGGCATGGAGACGTGTTTTTTTTTCAATTTTTTAATGCACGACGAATAACAATTTTACAGTCGTAACGCACGCCCTCCCATAAACTCGATTATTGTGCCTGGTATATCAAGCTGAAAGCGGGTTCAACTAAACGGTTTCGGCTTAAGATTGAGATATCGAATTTAGCACACATTGAGCCATTTACCGATAAAAACGATACGCCCCTGATATAATAAGATATTGGAAATCGAAAGTTAAAGCTTTTTTAAATGTTTAGTACAAGTTTAGTTTTCATTTAACGTTTTGTGCAAGGGGATCAATTATATGTTTATAAAACTTTGCAGTAAAAATATCACATTATCAAACTATTTATACGACGCTTAACGTTGTGTGTGATAAATTAGGCGACCGGTGAATGTATACGGGGACTAGTTAATGATTACAGAAAGAATTTGTTAAGGACGTAAAATATACAGGTAATACAATTCAGTTCAGGTTATTTTCTCGGAAAACTAAGTCTTTATTTTCTGTGCAAAAAAAATGCTGAAATGTATAATACCTGAAAGACTGGTATCAACATTGGTACAACTCGCTCATAATAAATTTCCACCGAACTTGAAGAGGCATAGGTATTTAAAAAGTACCGTTTCAGTTGACATATATTTTTTCTCCTCTGTTCTGTTAAAAAAACATATATGTCTTCTATCTGAATATGATAAAAAGATAAAAACAAAACGCATAATTTGATAAGGGCGTCTGAAACTTTTAAACATATTAACTACGTATTCAAGAGTACTCCGCATCGCATGCTACTTTTTTAATAAAAACATTTACATTTCAAACATTGTTTTGAAATATGAAAATTTGCGAATATATATTTTCAACCAGATGTTTTGAAACACAATCAACATTAATAAAAGCTTTATATGTTAAGTTATTTAATATCCTGAATATACAGTCCGAATATAAATCTCATAGTTGATGTAACACATAGTATTATTTTTCATGGATCATTCAGGAACACACTTATACTACTCGATACGCAGTACTGATGATTTGTCCGTGACTCTCTTTTCATCACACATACGAAGTTAAACTTAGGCACTACATAATTATCAAATAACATGCTGAAAATGTGCTTTATTGCATCTGCAATATTGACTTTGTATAAAATTATCTCGAGACAAAGGGATATCTATAGTGCGTAAACATTAATCTCGAGAGATATTGATATCTATAGTACGTAAACATTAATCTCGAGAGATAGTGATAACTTGACCACGTAACCATTAATCTCGAGATATTGTGATATCTTTCCTACGTTTACATTAATCTCAAGAGATAGTGATATGTTTACTACGTTTACTGAATCTCAGGAGATAGTGATATCTATACTATGTAACCATTAACCTCGAGAGATAGTGATAACTATTGTACGTATACATTAATCTCGAAAGATAGTGACATCTATACTACGTTTACATTTATCTCGAAAGATAGTGATATCTATACTACGTTTACATTAAACTCGAGAGATCGTGACATCTATATTTCGTAAACATTAATCTCGAGAGATAGTGATATATATACTACGTTTATATTAATCTCGAGATATAGTGATATCTAGTCTACGTTTACATTAATCTCGAGAGATAGTGACATCAATACTACGTAAACATTAATCTCGAGAGATAGTGATATCTATACTACGTTTACATTAATCTCAAGAGATAGTAATATCTATACTACGTTTAAATTAATCTCGAGATAAAGTGACATCTATACTTCGTTTACATTAATCTCGAGAGATAGTGATATCTATACAACGTTTACATAAATCTCGAAAGATAGTGACATCTTTACTACGTTTAAATTAATCTCGAGAGATAGTGATATTTATGCAACGTTTACATTAATCTCGAGAGAAAGTGGTATCTATACTACAATAGTATGTATATTTGCCAAAAACGTGCCCGACCCATGGATACCCAAGCTCCGTGTCACAATGAAACATGTATAAACGAACTGTTTCCGTTAAATTAGTATGGATACTTCAATGAAATAAGCAACAGTACATAGCAACATTTAATTAGGATTTTAAATGGTGTATGTTTTATTCAGCTATCATCCCGACATTTATCATAATGTTGTTATGACAGCAACGATACTTAAATAACGTTTTATTCTTATTTAAATGGTTTATGATTTGTTCGTATATGAAATATCCCGATATTAAGCAAAACATTTGTATTACAAATGGCAATATTTTTTATCTTTATTAAAGATTTTCGAGAAAACAAAACACAAATGGTTATCATTTTGTTGAAGATTGCATGAATTGAACATTAACATGGCTACATTCGAGGCTATAACATCGTCGGCTTAGATTCGATAAGTTAAGTAAGGCAACTTCTACAGTATCCGATACTTTTAATTAGAACAAGGTTTATTTACAATCAAAGGCTAAGAAACACACTTTAAACAACCTCTTTCCACTAAGATTTACAAAACACATTTACAAGAGTTAACATACACTATTTGAAACGAATCCTTACTTTAACAATACTTATAGAGATGGTCCTCGCCGTTGCCAGTATCGACTTCGGGACCACATACTCAGGGTGGGCGTATTCTTTCACTCATGACAATAAGAGGGACCCGACGGATATCAAAGCTAAAAATTGGTCTGCAGGAGAATATATGTCAAATAAAGGTAACACCGACATTCATGTTTCGTGAAATAAACCCAAAAGCCACACTCTAGTGACACCAATTGATCACGAATATTTATTTGAAAGATATGTTTCCATGTTTGGAGACATGCGTATAAAGAACTCATACATTACAAATATCTATTTGTTTTCAAAAATTAATTTGTTTAAGTTGTAAGATTACGTGCGGTATTCATGTAAACAAATGTCAGGCACTTATGATTGCACACTGTTTTCGTTTTTTCCTTAACGCTCCGACGTGTGTGCTTATCCATCCGGATGGGAAAACTGTAAAAGCGTTTGGGTATGAAGCGGAGAACCAGTACGATCAGCTTACACAGACAGGCGTACATAAGGCCTGGTACTTCTTCAAGCATTTTAAGATGAGACTTTACAACAACACGGTATTGAATTATTTGTTTGGCCGTGTTTAAGTTATTACTTAATATGTAATGTGAAAATGTTAGCATCATATGTATTCACATAAAATGTTCGGTACTCACAATGCACATTGAATGCAATTTTTCTCAAATAAATAAACCATCACTCTATGTCCGAACAATGTTTGTAAATATGTGTCAATTCCTGTAACTCAAGTAAAACGGTCGTCCCAAAATGTAAACTGACTGTTTTTAATAATGTATTAATGCATTGAAACGCGTGAAATTTATAATGATTGTGTAATTTTAAATTCAGGATCTTCGAAAGCATACAATGCTTAATGATGATACCGGAAAACCACTGCCAGCCCTGATTGTGATCGCTACCGTTATCAAGTACTTAAAAGACGATCTGATGGAGTTTCTTAATGACAAAGTCGCTGGTGGCATCATCAGCAGTGATGTCAACTGGGTTCTTACTGTTCCTGCGATTTGGAATGAGAGAGCAAAGCAGTTCATGAGAATGGCTGCACGAGAAGTAAAATTGAAACTTTTACGTCATCTATCATGCATACAACAAAGACGCATCAGTCCGAACACCCATATTCAGTATAGGTTCTCTTGATACATTCAAGAAACCGTTTGTTTACAAATTCGTATCTATGTCAATACAAGCAAACATGATTCTGTGTATTACTTCAATTATCCATTCATCTACGTAAAACATGTATCAATCCATATTAAGAAACATATTAAATCTTCGTTTCATTGCACATTGTTGACGTATGGTTATAGGCGGGCATTGATCTCGGCCATCTCAGTTTAGCACTGGAGCCGGAAGCTGCATCGATTTTCTGCCGACATTCCAATTTGAGGAGAAGTACGATATCTGATAATGTGGACATATCAACCTTCCTGCCTGGTACAAAATACATTGTGTGTGATGCCGGAGGTATATCTTTGTGAGGTTTCAATTGCATTGGTAGTGTATCTAATATCATGTTGATATTTTATTTTACATCACGTAAGGATGGTGATGATTTTAGGTATTTAAAAACTAATTAACTTTTCAGAACAAATTAAATACATTACATTTTTAAAGATACTGCTTTAGTCTTTGAGGATTGATGCGATTTTTTAAGTGTTAGCTTTAAGTTAGAGGAATGTGTTCTTCATAATAAACTGTTTGAATGAGAGATAACGTAGAGTCAAAAGCAAATCTATTGTAGGCGGCACTGTTGACATCACAGTCCATGAAGTGGTTTCCGACAAAGAGCTAAAGGAGATCGACAAAGCCAGCGGAGGAGCGTGGGGAGGAACAACGATCGATGCAGAGTTTGAAAAACTGATGGATACAATAGCGGGTACAGTAATCGTTCTGAAATATATGGAAACAAGTTCAGATGTTTTTCTTGTACAAATGTTTCACGATTTGTATCGTTAAGTAAAGACGTATACGTTGGCATTGCCTGTGTTCATCATGTTGTACATAACGTTTTTATTATAATGTCATCAAAATATAATAATTATTTTGTGCAGCTATAATGAATATATGTAATTATTAAAGTCCATAGTATAATACTTTCAAATATTAGACGTAATTTACGAAATAGTTGTTCGCGTTATTTGTCGATATTGCTCTTCAAACTGGAACTATTATTTTCAGGGTGTGCAGTTATGAAAAGCCTAAAAGAAAAGTTCATGGAAGACTACATAGAATTTAAGAGGTCATTTGAACTAAAAAAGAGGGACTTTAGGAACACACCGACTGTTAATTTAAGAAATATTTCACGTATTAATGACCTTGTAGAAGAAATGACCGGCCGATCTCTTCAAGACCAAATTCAACGTTCCGTTTTTAAAGATAAAATTTCGCAAAATCGCGATAAATTGAGCATCAACGTGGATGTAATGGAATCCCTTTTTGGGGAAACGATCCAAAGCATCACGTGTCATTTATCGTCTCTTCTTTTAACGCATAGTAGCATAGCATACATTGTGATGGTTGGTGGGTTTTCCGAGTCCACATTATTGCAAAAACGTGTAAAAGAAGCATTCCCTGGAATACAGGTGATCATACCGGCGGACGCTGGTTTAGCGGTTTTGAAAGGAGCCGTCATGTTCGGGCACAACAAGCGATGCATTATTTCGAGAATTGCCCGATTTACGTACGGGGTTCAATGTCAAACTCCATTTGATGAGTCAGTTCACCCTACAAATAGCTTAAGGATAGGCAGGAATAACAGGAGATGGGCAGTACGTTCATTCTCGAAACATGTTGAAGTAGGCCAAGAGATTCCCGTAAATCAAGCGGCTAGCCAACACCATTATTTGACAAGAAGTGCACAGTCTACAATTAGCATTTTTGCATCACACGACAAGAATCCACTGTTTGTTGACGACCAAGGAAATTTCCTTATCGGCGAATTTGTAGTGGACACTGAAAACGAGGACAGTGGAGTATATGTTCCATATGCAGTTGAAATGTACTTCGGGGGCACGGAAATCCAGGTTAAAGCACTTCTGTCTAATGGTAAAGAAACAGAAGCAACATTTAATCTTCCTGATTAAACTTAAGATCGGACTGTAATACAATTATAATTGACATTATAGTGATTTCATTCTTTTCCATGTTTAAAAAAGTGGGGGATTTATCAACTAATACTTTGATTATGATGCCAACATATTTGTACAAATGTGTAAACGCATTTATAAAATAAAGAAAACTTACGCATAGCCAACTTAAACATTCTATACATTATTATCATTTTTGCACAGTGCTTGTTTGTATTGATAGAATAATTTGCTCACTGTGCATAAATATATGAAGCAAGATCATTGCATGCTTTTATAAAATGTTCTATATATTTTGAATAACGGTTGGTGTTATGTATGTAGTTTATATGTTATAACTACTTTTGTAACTGTCAATATCGTTTGTCAATTTAGATACACATGTGATTGATTAAGTTCACATGTGATTTGCAATAGTTGAGAATACACTTACCTGTATTCACGACACATATACACCAACATATGCTAATATTTTAGACATGATGTAAAAATATATCACTAGTATTGGTTATATCACTGTTGAATTAAATCTTAGTTCGTTTTTTTACATTAAATAACAACACAACATTCTTTTTTTTCAAAAATATTAATTATAAACGTTATTGAATTTGTTGCCGATTATGATTGCAAACGATTATTATTTCCTCGTGTTTTCAAATTGTTCATGCTAGGGTCGGGCTGGTACATGTATATACACTACCTGTATTAAAGGTATGACGCAATCCTATAGACAAGTGTTTACAGTTTGTATATGTTTTGTCCAATAGGACATTGGGTTACTTGTCACAAATAAAAGATGTGTTGATCTATGCAAACTATTTCTAAATGTAGATGTTTGATGAATACTTTCCTAATAGTATGTGTACGTGACTAAGCCTGTCAACGTTATTTAATATCCAGCTGATTACATCGTAGTCTTAAATTGTAGGCTAGAAATATTAGTTTCAATGTAAGCAGTTGTAATTTCTTGAAAGGTGGACTTAAGCACAGGTTCACATATTAAATATATGAGCCTGCATACTGTTATAGTAACAAATAACATTTAGCCTTTGTCCAGAAGCCAAAGTGATACTTGCGTTCTAATTTACAAAAATGTAAATAAGGAATTATATTAATACTTGCATACTCACAAATAACAATTAACATGTTATCTGACCCCAAATATAATGTTATTCATAGGTTGTCATTATAACCGAAGTAAGTTGAAGTCATATTATTATTCACACAATACGTAAACATACTCGTTTATTGGTTAACTGGCTTTATGTAACGTTCTTGTTACTGAATTTAATGACAGTTTAAGGACAGTTTCACAATATATGCTGATAACATGGCATATTATACATCTCAGAGGACTCCATGTAATGATTCGTTTTTATATCAATACAATTCAATAGATTAGTTACCACACCATAACAAGAAATATCCACATCTTATATCAAGTATCCATATTATATAGAGATGCGACAATATTATGAAAAAAAAGTAGTAACCAGCCCACATAAAAAATAACCACAGTATGTAAGAAATATAAAAAAAAACATCCAAAGAAGTATCCACTCCATAATATATACATGTAATTTAACGAAGTAACCAAACCATAAAGAGTGACAAAACTATTGAAAAAAAAAACATCATAGCAATAATTATCCACATAATATAACGAATTGACCACATCCTCAAATGAAATATCCACGTCATATAAAAAAGTATCTACATCATATAAAGAAATAACCACGCCATATATGCAAACTATACGAAATATCGTATCAGTGTTTTTTATGCGTTGGGTGAAAGGAACTGCAATCAGATAGACTTTAACCTATCTACAGAAAAATCGGATCAGCTTGGCTATATTCCCTGTAAACAATGACGGAATCACACGAAGTGTAACGTATAAAGAGAACAAAGGAAATTTTTTGTATGATTTGAATCTAGATTATACGTTATTTCATTGATTATACATGATTGCATAGTGATATTTATTTGACAAATTGTGCACTACACGGAAAACAATCGATCATTGTACTACAAATTACCAGTTTAAGCAACGATATGACAATTTTCTTAAAAAACACAAGCCATAAGTTGTTGTAATTCAGCAACCTCCACATTTTACCGAATAACATAATTGTTTAATCTCCTTATGTCTTAAGTAATATATATTGGTGTATATATTGATATATGTTTTGAACTTTTGTTATATGATAATAACGGTCAGTCAATGACCATTTAACCACAGCATATGTTTTGCTTGTTACTTCCACCCAGTGCATAAAAAGAAGTTAGCTTTTCAATATTAAGAAAGCAACCACACTATATCAATAAGTCAAAAGAATTAATCACATCATACAAAGAACTATTCTAATCATGCAAACGGCAATCACATTATATCAAGAAGTATCCACATACCATAAAGAAGTAACCATGTAATATCAAGAAGTATGGCCTGTATTTTTGAGTCGTGGGTCTTTTTGAGTCGTGGTTATAGCAATCGCGTGAACTCACTTCATGCAACATTCGCACATAATGCAGTTCGTTCCCGTAAAACGTTTTCACAAAGTCGCCATCGTTTTGCTGATAAAAAATGCGACAAAAACAGGTAAATATTTTATATATCACAACTCGATACGTTCTTATCATATACAAACATTATTTCCTCCTTTATGTATTGTTAATAAATTGTTTTGAATAGCAAACAATTGTTTATTTATGAGTATTTTTTATGCTACATCGTCTCTTGACATATTTTTCTCGAGAAAAAAATATCCCCTGCAGTGTCAGTTTTAAGACTATTTGTATCATGCAAATATTGCAATTTAAACAGGAAATCGGAATCAGCGACTCACTAAGGACCTTATTTTCAAGATGGATGTTCTACATAATCTATTATTTTTTATGTTTACAGACGATACATATCTAGAAAACAAAGCAACAAATATAAAGATATAATTATGTTTATAATAATTTATGATCATTTCTTTATAAAATATTTGTGATGATACACCTTTATGAAAATTACCTACGAGTCAAAAGGTATATAGCATAATCACATCATAAAAAGAATGAGTCACATAATACAAACCGGCAACAATATTTTAATAAGAATTAACAACACCATATAGGAAGTAATCACATAATATAAACAGGTTAGCAAAGCATATTAAGAAGTAACTACATAATAGCACTACTGATTGAATTAACATATAGACCAAGCTGATAAATACATTAAAACAGTGTTTTCGGACCAAACACTGCAAATTATGTACCTATAAAACCAATAAGACATCAAATGCGTGTCTTCGAAATCGGTGCGCTTCATGCGCGGCACATAATTCCGCCATAAAATACATAAATACAATAATATTTTATCTTAAAATTTATCAAGTTATTAATTTTACATAGTCAAAGTGAATTATAGATAAAATGTTATATAGAGTAATTTAATTGTATTATTTAATCAATCAGACACTCCCGTAAGAAGAACCATCATACACAGTTTGTGAGATTGGCCTGATTAAATCATTGTTCTGATGACAAACTATAACAAACACTTAATTACAGTTACAATTACTTCCCTTCAACAGCTCTTCATATAAAAGATACAGTAGGAAAAAAAAACGTTGCATAAAATAAAGTGATTTAGGTAGGAAATTGCCATAAACAAATTACTGTGTTGATACAAAATAAACGGCACTCAAGTCAAGTCAAGAAATATTTATTTATAAAGTCGGGTATTTCAAACATGATAACACAAGCTCTGAAGAGCTTTCAAAGCCGACTAAACATATATTAATGAAGGTATTGTAAATTGAAAATAGTATACGCATACTATTATCATCTAGAGTAAAATGTTGATGCAAATCTGAATAAAATACGGATTACAAGAAGACAAGTAACTGTGTATCTTAAATAAATAGTTCGTTTACTCAGGGCATAATGTTTGTTCATTGAATCATTCTGACCATGTTTTTATCATGATTAGATCATAAATGTGACCTCTATAGAGGTAACGACGTTTTTCTAAGATTTGATTTGGTGGCCTAGATTATGGACGAACGAAATTACAGATGTTATGGCGAATATTCTGACTGAGGATCATCAAGATAATTCATACACGTGATTTCTATAGTGGTAACAATGTTTGTTTACGTTTTGAACTATTTACCTAGTTTTCGGACTCTCCTTACCTAGATTCGAATACGACCTAGATATTTTCAGGATGAATATTCTGTCATTCTCATTAATATTGGCTGAAAACTGTTGCTTTCAGTGTGGTAACGACTTTAAGAGTCGCACGACAAATGACGGACAACGACGGACAAAGGTTTACAACAACAGCTGCCTATAAGCACTTCTTGATCAGATTTGTAAAAATGAATAAACGTTTGCCTTTTTTCTAACACATTAAAACAACGGGACAAATCAAGAAACATCTTCGGTTTCTCAAGAACTTAATATTTTAGAATAAGCTTTGTACATTCGAATATAAACACAATTATGAAAAAATGGATACTGTATTCATTCCCGAACTAATTAAATTATGAACGAGATTAGCATTTGCAAGTCGAGAAAGGTTTTCAGGGTCTTTTTCTGTCTAAGGCTTGAATTGTGAAGTTCCCGATAAAGTAGTATTTTGGTTTTAAACTATGATTTTAATTCAAATTATATTACTCATTACAAATCTGTCTGATTGCTTCAAGTAAAGTTAAAGATATTTTGCAATATAAATATAAACTAGTAAATGATTAAAGGAATAATGAGACGCCAGAAACATTATCAGAACAGAAATTATTGAGTGTTGACCCCAAAAGGTATGATTGGAAGAAGCACAATAGTAGAGGTTCACGATATGACGATATCGACAATATATACAACCTCTTTCCTAGGATTTCATTGATTTTTAAGACAGTGATTTACACATCTAACTATAAGCAATCAACAAATACGGTATGGTCAGTTCTTACCCCCAGGTCATAATTTGAAAAACCTTAATGCAGAACTACGAAATAAGCTATAAAACCTTATATCATTTTTCTTGCGCATTACCCTTTCAGAAAGAACATTTATTTTTCTACGCCAATGTGACCAGTGTTGACCTAACGGACATCATTTGACCAAACTTATTACATGTCCACCACATAATGACGGAAACCAACAATCTAAGCAATCAGTATCACGGTTTGGAAAAAAGATGTTAAAAGTTTGAACTCTTAACATTTCATGAACACAAGTTATATCCAGTGCGGTGCACACTTAGATTACAAAAGCATGAGTTTAACTTATTGGTAGATAACTACCATAGGCGGTACAAATTTTCCCAGGACGGATCTATTTCATTCCAAATATCAACGATATTATATTTCTGGTTTCAGAGAACATGTTATAGTGTTATTTATTATATAAGTCTATATAAATTATGTGACGTATTCGGCATTGATAATTTTCACCTAAGGAGCATATTTTAACAAACACAGTAAAGGACTACTATACGAAGTTACAAAACAAATTCAAACCCCTGATCTTTGCCCTTTCAGAGGAAAAAAAACAGTTAAGTCTATTTACTATGCATAGTACCGCTCACTGACCCGTCCTTAGTGATTGTTGCTCTACGCTTCACACGCTACATCCAAAATGGCGTCCGCTGATGCTTAAGTATCTGATACGCTCGTAAATATTTCTGACAATATTTCAGTTTAATTCCTACCAAATTATGATAAACTAGCAGATAAAATTTTAAATAGAGGTCTTAATTATTAGTCTTTTGGTCGTTGATCTCGTGCTTTATAAGTTCAATCAATATTAAACTTTGACCTTTCGATTTTGAGTACGATTTATTGCTGGTTAAAATGACAGCATGATCTAAAACCTCGATGGTTTAATAAGTATTTACGGATTTAAATGCAATTGATAAAAAATATAAAAGCTGTATAAAGTGTATACGTTTATAAATAAAATAAGAAAACGTCAATTAAGTAAAAAAAATAGACGAAGTGATAATTCATTAACTATTCAATTTCTTATACAATATTGAGAATATTAACAGTTATTGAATTTGACAATATCAGCGACATCTTGTACAAGACTAAACACCTTTACAAGTATCGAATCAAACATGTCAATACAATTTATTAATACCAAAAATAAAGGTTTCATTACATATTGTTTACATTAAACCTTTAAATGAAAGTGTGGCTTTAACAATTTTCCGTATCTTAAGGCGCGAATCGTTTGCTAAAAACAATTAACAAAAACGGTTACACGTTATAATTCATAATGAAATACAAAAATATGTAGATAGCATAACTAATAAAGTCAATAAACACACACGGAAAGATCACAGTTTTAATGGAAAACTAATATGACATTCCACGTTAATTATTAGTTTCGTCTAAATCAAACACGATGTATAGAGAAACAAGGTATTTATAACCGACCAATGAGGTAAAAATTATGCAACTTTCAATTTACACAGTGCTATATGACAACAATATGGAATTTGGACAGTGGTAGTGTTTACAGGCCTGGAATATCATTACTTGTAATTAAGTTTTTTGGACATTCTTCTAATGCAACTAGTAAAACTGTAAAATAATGTTTATATTTTATGTTTAATAATTATTACACGATTATTCTGCGCTGTTATATGAATTTGCAGCCGTTAAACCTTCCGACATGATTTCATGTCGGAACGATGCTATTGCAAAATGACGTTAAACGATATGAGGTCGATGTATATCGACCTAATTATTTATAGGAGTAGTGGACGACCGCACGCTTGAATCCATTTTAAACATTTTTCTGAGTTTTTGGCTTAGGGAAGTTTATGAATTTGGCACCGTTCATTCTATCAGGGAATCGGGCATCGGCCTTGCATTTCCCCCACGCACATCTTCGTACCATTTTGAAATTATTTGATTAATACTTTCGTTAGCAACACTTTTCACTATCGATTTAACGAGTGGCGCGTGAACCGTAGCAACAAGCTGTCTGGCAGCGAATACAGTACCGCTATTTGATTGGTTGAAAATACAACTGTAGGAACTATGCATACAACTGAAGCCTTATTAACTTTTTTCCCATGCTATGGATGACATGATATTGCAAATCATGTTTAATGTAGAAACACACAACATACCAACCGATAAAAATCACCAGTAGCCTTCACAATAAGTTGCACGTCGTATGGACGCTTCACGTCGTATCTGCTTTTAATCAGGCAGATCAAACGTGACCGATGTTTCTTCACCGGTTGATAGCAGAACAGCCTTGACTGTGATTTCAGTACCACCGAAATACATGCTGATCGTAGCGCTCCCGACTTTCCCATTACGATCTTCAAAATTAACATACATTTCGCCAACACGAAAACACCCTGGGTCATCTGTAAACATTGGTTTCTTTTCTTTTGTAGCATAAATGATTGGAGTCGCATAAGTGCGGTCATCAAGTGGGCCATAGTTGTTCGATCCTGCAGCGTCTTCCACTGGAATAGACTGGCCTACTGTTACCAGCTTAGAAAATACACCCACGCAAAGTTTTGTGTTATCTTTTTCTATATAAAGCCTGTTAACAGGATGAATATATTCATTAAATGGAATACCACTTGAGATGCCATAAGTAAACCTAGCAATCCTTGACACAATACTCTGCTTGTTGTGTCCAAATATGACAGCGCCTTTCAAAACCGCCAGACTTGCCTCTGCAGGTATGATAATATGCTGTCCTCTGAATGCCTCTTTTATTCTGCGTTGTAGCAGTGGTGACTCAGAAAATCCCCCAACCATCACGATGTGTCCGATTTGCCTGTCTGCGTGGTTGCATATCAAGGTTGATAAATGTTCAATTATGTTATTTATCGTCGACTCAAACAATGATGCCATGACATTATACTCGATGCTAAGCTTATCGCGATTTCTTGATATCTTGCCTTTATATATTGATTTCTCAATTTGTTCCTCCAACGACGAATCTGTTAGTTTCTTCACCAACTTCTTTAAAGAAGAAGGATAACGTAATAAAACTTCTGACGAATCCTTGAATTCTCTCTTTTTCAGCTCAAATGTTGCCATTAGATCCAAATAGTCGTCCATGAATTCTTCTTTAAGCGCATTTACAACGCTACAACCTATAATAAAGTAAAAATTACGAGACTCAGAGTTCATTTCGGAACAAAGCTTCCTGTAAAACTGTAATAAGGACCTCCAGTTATGACAAAACATATACAAGTTTTGTAAACAATCAAATACCTTAGAGACAAAGAACATATTCACGATAAAATAATTGAAAATATGTTTATTTTTAATTGTGTTTCATTTTAATAATTCGAATACAGTTTTTTCAATCAATATAAAAATATCAATATACTTTTCCAAGATTTTGCTATATGGCTTGAATAAGCTATATGGCTTGAATAAACTAACAAATCCCTCAGTAAAAACAACTTAACCCGTTTTGCCCTCCAAAGGTAGTTTGATTACAATAAATTAAAACAAGAGCTCCGCGGTCAGAAACAGATTCCCCCCTAAACAGGGCCTTGACACAGGTTTTTGTGCAACAAACCTGACCATAAGAATTAATCTTATCATATCTAACACTCAATGTCACAGTGAACTGACCCCAATTTCTATATGGGCCATCTACTGTCCAAGACCAATCCACATGGGAAGTATCAAGACGCTCGGTGAATCAGTTCACGAGTTATTGATCGGATACGATATCACACATTTGACCTAGTGACCCCAATTTCGATAGGGACCATCTAACGTCCAACGCCAATTCACATGGGAAGTCGGTCCCTCCGTTCACAAGTTGTTGAACGAAAACAATTTTCACTCTTAGAGTGACAGTGACCTTGACCTTTTTCATAGGGAACCCAAATTAATTAGAGGTCATCAACTAGCAAAGGCAAAAGCACATGGCAAGTATCAAGCTAATTGGTCAATCCGTTCACAAGTAATTGATCGGAAATTTTTTCACTTTTATTGTTACAGTGACCTTGACATTTTATCTAGAGATCCCAATTTCAGAATGGGTCATCTACTGGCAAAGGCCAATGCACATGGAAAGTATCAAGCCAATGGGTCAATCCGTTCACAAGTTATTGATCGGAAACGAACTGGTCTACCGACAGGCAGACCGACAGACAGACAGACGGACCGACAGGCCGACCGACCGGCCGACCGACAGACATCGAGCAAAACAATATACCCCCTCTTCTTTGAAGGGGGGCTTAATAAATTTGTGTCAGCACAGTAGTGGAGTTTTCCTAAAGCTTATTTAAATATCAATTCGTTTAAGCAGAAACTGGAATAAACAATACGATAACCGATTATCAATTTCAATTTAATGTACCTGCTATCGTATCGATTAAGCGTTCAAACTCCAGATTGACTTGTGTCCCTCCCCAGGCGCCCCCGCTGGCTTTCTCAATTTCTTTCAAACGCATGTCAGAAGTAATTTCATGGACAGTGATATCAACGGTCCCACCTAAAAATGAATGAAATATACACAACCGAATGAGATTCGAGTGAGCAACGCACCACCTATGTCTCATCCGCAATCATGAAGGTGACTGATTTAGTGCTACATACGCTTTGGCTGGTACTTGTTTGTTTATGGTAAAGAATACACATGTAATCAACAACGCATTCAAGTTCATTTCATTGCGATGACATTATAACGAATTGTCGTTAAACCATTCAAAACAGAAAATTTTCCTAATCGGCATATTTACACATGTTAATATATCATACCTCCTGCATCACAAACAAGGTAACGCGTTCCAGATGGAAACATAGATATGTCAACGGAAGATGAAGTTGCTGTTCTCATCATTTTCGAATGACGACAGAAAATTGATGCCACCTCAGGTTCAAGCGCTATGGTTAGGTGGCCTGTCTCAATACCTGCCTGAAAACATTGAACAAACATGCGAATCATACGACATATCATACACAGACACTAGCTTATGTTTGATCACCGCATATACAAGCAAATTATTGCTTGATGTCATTAAACCATGTAAGACGAGGTAGGTTTCCTTAAATGCCGTTTTGTTGCCTAAAATGTGGCAAAGTTAAACATAGTCGATGCTGTCATAGGTTTACTTCTCACAAGATTCCTCTCCAAGTCGAAACAAATAACAGTTGGGCATACTCAAAAGACTTTTTTTTAATTCTTGTCGTAAAGAAATAGAGTGGTAGTTAAAACAGCATCATGTTTACAATAGTGTCCAGGTGTACACACATCAAACGGCTTTTAACAAACCTCCCGTGCAGCACGTCTCATAAACTGCTTGGCCATGTCGCTCCATATTGCAGGTACGGTGAGCACCCAATTAATGTCTGCTTTAAAGATGCTTCCACCGGTCCCATTCTCTAGCGTCTTGTACAAGTCGTCATGGAGATATTTTATGGTTAACGAGAACACGGTAAGGGCAGACAAAGGCTTGCCCGTTGCATCCTCGAGCATGTCATTTGTCTTCAAACCCTAGAGCATGAAAGTACCAAACATTCCATTAAAGTGTTTTGTTACGTTTCAAGTTCGTAATCTAAATGACAATATAAAATTTCAAAGACTATACACCACACAAAACTCGTCCCTAAAATAAAATCGTTTAAAGTAATTGATGTCATTCGGTTACATTTTGTGTCTTAACTATCACATTACGAAATTGTAATTTAATCCCCTCATGTAATGATTGACGACGTATAAGCCATTTTACAGGTATTGTTTTTAAAACTGATAAGTCTTTTCGTAAGTTCTTCATAGTCATGTATTAATGATCAAATCAAATGCAAAGGAATATATATATCACGACAAAAGAAAAATGCGAACACGGCATAAAACCGTATTTTTAGTTTCCAATGGGTATATGTACATGTAATAGAACACGTAGAAGTAAGTTATGTAAAATGACGAATAGTGTGAATAAAGGAAGTCATGAAATACTACAGAAAAACTTGGTCTGAAAATAGTGAACTAGAGAGATTACATAGACATTCTGACATGCTATATTTGCTTTGATACAATACTGCATAATTAGTTAAAACTGTGCGACACTTCAATTGTTTTCACCCAAAATGATATCATTTATTGCAAAAAATAAAAGTAAGATGGATTGTAATTTTCATTTAATTGCTAATCACTCGTACATGTAAAATTGACAAGTGGTGTAAAATATATTGTTTTAATATTTTAATCTAAAAGCTAATTTTAAGAGTTTGCATTAATTAGCTTACATGTGTGTGTCACGACCATTTTATTTTCTCACCCAGGCAACATAGGTTAAATACCTGTTTCCGGCGCATGTGAGCTTTGTTGGTGGTCACATTAAATAGTTGGACATTGCAGCTATAATTCAAAATCCGTCAAGCGTTCGTGAGTCTAGTAGGTAAGTTAGGATGAGTGATGAAACACACACCAGGTCCGAACACAATCTAGCCTTAAGCGCGAAAGGACCTCAATAATCTCTTGCAATGGTGTGAATTTAAAAATAATTTGGAAGATAATCATGTGAATAGAACTAACATGTGCGTGCAATTGTTTGATTAGAACATATTGGTTTAAGAGTTTGTCTATTTAACACTGCGATGGCGATTTTGTGCAGAGAGGCGGAGCCCTGTGCAAACATTTGCGGTGGACCCTCTAATGAATATTTGTGTACTTTTCATAAAAAAATATTCAAAATGTATACACAAATTTTTAAAATATATTTTGTATCAATTGGCCATTTTGTGCACAAGAGCGGAACCATTTCAATATAATTTCTGCATACTATATATAGACATATTTTTATATTAAGCTATGACATCCATATTTTGTAGTGAAGCGAAACAATATACATTTTTGTTATAGATTCCCCTCCAGGGAACATTTTTGTAAATGTTCATGAAAGAAAAGTGAAGAACTTAAGACAATAGGTCAAATATACAAAACTTAAACCTAAATACTATTTTAGCTCAAGCGATCATTGTGACCATGGAGTGGAACCTTACCTATACGTTTTGTCAATAAGGGTAAGACTTTTGTGTACTAGTATTTTAGAAAATCTAACCAAAACGTTAGAAAAATCGTATGTTGACATATTTTTATTGGATCTCACGCGGCCATGCTATGCAGTCAAGAGGGACAATGTGAACAATAAGCCGATATTTTTCGTTAAAATATCCGGTTTAAAATCAAATACAATATAGACAGATTATATGTTTCAAGTTTCACGATAATATACACTCACGAGAATGTCAAGCATTCGACAACAGTATCTGCACTAAAGGTCACTCATACCTCGCTCTCGAATAATTTCATCTTGAAATGCTTGAAGTAGTACCAGTCCTTGTGTTCATTTTTCTGTGAAAGTTTCGCATACTTATCCTCCGCTTCATATCCGAAAGCGTCTACAGTTTTCCCATCCGACCGTATGAGGACACATGTTGGAGCTGTAGAAAACAAATGATGCAAAATGGTTGATAAAATGCTAACATTTAAACAGGCTGAAATGCATATTTTTAAAAGAAATTAATACTTATATTCATAAATTAAATCGTTCACTAATTCGCCGCATGTGTTTTGATTTGTATTTCAATATGTTTCATATACAAACAAGGTTGGGTAAACCTAATATTACTAAGTCATAGAATATAACTGTAAATCGAAGCCTTGTGAATAAATAATAATACAGTCAGCAAAAGTAATAACGCTCTAAGTAGAAACTAATGTAGTTCTTGATTTATAACCCATTCATCTCTAGGCTACGGCAATGCGTAATCGAAACGTTAAAACGTGGCGCGATGCAACATTTTGCCGTGATTTGTGTTTGGTTGCGAACCCAAGGTTCCATCATGCAACGCAGTGTATACCTTTATTAGACATAAACTGGTCCGCATTCCAGTGTTTTGATTTAATCTGGGTGGGGTCCTGTTGAAACTCGTGTGTGAAGGAGTACGCCCATCCCGAGTAGGTCGTTCCGAAGTCTAGACTTGCTACCACTAGCACCATGGTTTCCGCAAACTAAACATTTGCGCATGCGTGGAAGTGATAAGTCGCGTTTTTTAAAGCTTATAAAATATACGAAATTAAGTGATTTATAGAATACATAAATAGTGAAAATTGGATTGTACTGGACGACAAATATACCGGTAACACCTTACTCATTTTATACAGTACAGAAAACATGAAAATGACAGTAAAGTCAGCATAAACAAACGATGGTCGGAAAACGTAGGTTGTATATGGATAGCCATTTGTAATTTTGTAAACAGCATTGCTCAGTGAAAACTCGAAGTGCACGAGATATTCATGCTCTAGTACCCTATGACACTCAATCCACGCACAATAAATGTTCAGCTATACTGAGCAAAATTAAAATGTAAACACATGTAGAGAGATGTCAGATATATCCAAAAGAAAGCATAGTGATTCCAGTGGAAGTGAATTAGACACCAGTATACAACAACAAAAAGACAAACAAACAATTAAACAAAAGAAAAAGAAAGGTAAAACACAAGAAATCATTACAGAAGAAATTGAAGTGACCATGGCAGAAACAGACATAAAAAAGGAATTGGCAGCAATAAACGAAAAGATTACAAACCTTTGTTCAGGAACAAACTCAGCCCTTAAACAAGTCATTGTGGATACAATTACCCTCATGAAAGACGATATTTTAAAATCTGTAATGCACAAGCTTGATATTCTTGAAGGCAAGCTCTTCGAAAAGGAGAAAGAGAATGACAACCTCAAAAGTAAAATAAACCAGCTAGAAAAACAATTAGTGACAACTAAAGAAGATGAAGCCCAAAACATCACAAACTTAAAGAAAATCCTGCATGATAAAACTGGTCAATTAAACGATCTCGAACAATACGGGCGTAGAAACAACATACGCATCTCTGGTATCTCTGAAAGTTTAGAGAAAAACACAAATGAATCTGCTGAAACAACCACCAATAAGATTTTACATATATTGAACGAAAAATTCCCAAAGATAAACTTACAAGAATCAGACATTGATATCGCCCACAGATTAGGAAAACCCAAAGACGGTCATTCACGTCCTATTATAGTAAAATTCGTATCAAGGCTGAAAAGAAATACCATCATGTCAAACAGACGAGAATTTAAAGGGACTGACATCTTCTTAAATGAGGATTTGACTCAAATCAACCAGAAAGTTCTTATGGCAATAAAGAGGACCAAATCTGACCAAGAAGCAGTCTGGTCGTGGGACGGGAAAGTACACCATAAAAGTGCAAGTGGGGACATACGAGTGATCCAGTTTGCCCAGTACAGAAACCTCATTGATATGAACATGTAAACATAACCTTATCTTTGTGCTGAAGTATACAGATGAACCGAGATGACATTGCAGAGCGTTGAACAGACACACACGTCAAGCGTAGATAATATCCGCTGCACTTTGGCTGATTATATCCAGCATATAGTTCATACACATATTTTGTAACCCCAGCTCAAACGAATGCCAGTTTGTAAAAATATCATAATCATGTATATACATTGACAAATTAGTGAATATAATCGATAATAAAACTTCTTCAAAGTATGACATATCTCATAACGCTATACTAATATTGTTAACAATAGCATTAGAATGGTATTGATGAATTAATATCAAAATGGAAACAAATATTAAATGTAGCTCAAAAATCGTGTATAAACGTGTATGTGCGTTAATGTGTACAGACATGCTTAGTGTAAAACAAGTGGGCATGGCTATATATTAAGTTTTAGTCTCAATAATAATAATTTAATAATTAATTAAAATTGATATATTAAACATTTAATGTAACTTAATTTAAACGCATGCGTGTTAAAACGTGTATGAGTGTTAAGATATATATACATGAATAGTTGTAAAAAAGAAGGTAAGGTTATATATATACATGTAGTATGGGCGTAAACGTATATATAAATGTTTAGTTGTAAACGAGTAGATAACGTTATATACAAATGTGTATATACTCGGTCCATATAAACACATAATGTGTAGTAAACACATTTAACTGTCATTGGTTAAACCTATCACCATATAAACACATAATGTGTAGTAAACATATTTAACTGTCATTGGTTAAACCTATCACGTAGAAAGTTAACAGTACGTGAGAAATATCACCAATGTTTATACTCTGGTTGTAAGTTGTTGTCTGAACCAAATTGAAGCACGCTGTATCGAACATGTTTTTAATCGATCATGCAAGTATATTATACGAATACAAATAATACGAACTGAGAGTTTGAAATTACTTGAAAATTATCGAAAAACGCTTTTTAAAAAAAGTGCTTGCTGTATACACTTACTTATTTTAAAAAAGAAGCGCGAATATAATAGTATGATGTGGCACTTTGATAAGGTAACACTTTTTTTTCACAGCGCATCAGTTATTTTTCAGTGTTTTTGCATTGTTTTTCTCTTAAGCATATTCAGAATTGTCGTTCCATGTTGTTTTGCATTTTTACAACTTATTTGCGTCATCCACGTAGTATTGTAAATGAATCTTCTATTTTTGAAATTTGTAAGAGGATACAGACATACTGCTGTTGTTGTTGTTTTGTTGCTGTAATTTTTTAAGGATATAAAAAAATGCATGCTGTTGTATGTTTTATAATATTTCTGTAACAATAAATATTCAAAATACTACAATAAGAAACTAAAAATGTTTAAATTTTGTATACTTTAAAATTTAAATGCAATTAGACTTAAATATAAATAAATTGTTTACTTATACGAAAAACTCAAATTAACTACCCTTCAATTACATTGATACTAATGCAACACAATAATTAATTTAAATCAAAAGCATAAAGTAAAATGAGCACTATAAAATATAACAGATACATGCCTAAATTATTATTACACAGCTGGTACAACTATTTTATCTCTATAAATAAGGTGACACTTTACATGCGGCGTAGCCATAATGTAACATTTATTGTTAGAAACTTATGTTATGTATTAAAAACAACAAGCACTCTAAAAAATGCGCACTAATATACCATTGTAATTAAATGCACTATAATATATGATAAAGTTTATCAAGAATAACGGTGTTAAAAAACCTGATGTTGTATGTTTATAATATGTCTGTAACAGCAAATATCCAAAGTACTTTCATATTTTTATATTAATTAAATTTAATTTGAAATCTAGATTTAATTATAAATAAATTGTTTACTTATACGAACATTCAAATTAACTACCTTTCTTTTACATGATTATTAGTGCAACAATATATGTAATTTACGTTATGTAAATACAACTATTTTATCTCTATAAATAAGGTGACACTTTACATGCGGCGTAGCCATAATGTAACATTTATTGTTAGAAACTTATGTTATGTATTAAAAACAACAAGCGCTCTAAAAAATGCGCACTAATATACCATTGTAATTAAATGCACTACAATATATGATAAAGTTTATCAAGAACAACGATGTTAAAAAACCTGATGTTGTATGTTTATAATATGTCTGTAACAGCAAATATCCAAAGTACTTTCATATTTTTATATTCATTAAATTTAATTTGAAATCTAGATTTAATTATAAATAAATTGTTTACTTATACGAACATTCAAATTAACTACCTTTCTTTTACATGATTATTAGTGCAACAAACAATGTAATTTACGTTATGTAAATTAAAACATGGCATAGCGTCAAATGAGGCTTATAAAACATATAATTTACATGCCTTAATTATAAACTATCAAGAAAACTCTAACTACCTATACATTTTTTTTCTTGGAATAAAACAATTAGAGCAAACAATTGTTACAAAAATCCCTACCAAGAAAATGGTGTGAAAATAGGTAAAGATAGGCATGCATTTTAGCAGAACACGTTATGATCTCTTTGTCCACTTTTGTTTT
Source organism: Dreissena polymorpha (assembly GCF_020536995.1). Classification (NCBI taxonomy): domain Eukaryota; kingdom Metazoa; phylum Mollusca; class Bivalvia; order Myida; family Dreissenidae; genus Dreissena; species Dreissena polymorpha. The sequence goes on along the minus strand of NC_068359.1, from coordinate 23,855,187 downwards.
TCGCATTTTGTCATGGACAAAGGGATACTTAAAACGTGTATGCATAGTCGTTTTCTATTGTTGTTCTATTTGTCACATTTATCGTGTTAATTTGTGTATTAACGTTCCTTTTCTACGTTATCATTTTGTTTTTTTTGTTTTTTACTTTTTGATACAAATCTTTTCTACATCCATCTCATATTACTATTGAACTACCTCCAATAATTTGCAAACATTTCATGTGTAATTTTAAACATGACATTTTGCACTAGTAAATAATGTTTTTACACAATAAGACGATCTACGTTTTTACGACCACAATACAAAATGATTTCTTTCTATCTCAATATAAAAACGCAATATGCGTTCACACAACAATTGTTTTGCCATAAAAACTATGCACACTATATAAACAATCATCGATGGAATCCTTAATATCAACAGTTAATGTTCGCGGTTTAAGCAATAAAAACAAAAGATTACACATTTTTGAATGGCTTAAAGGTTTAAATCACTCAATATACATGCTACAGGAGACCCACTTATCAAAAGATAATTTTGAAAAATGGAAACAGGATTGGCCCGGGAAATTCGTTTATAGTGGAAATAAAACAAACAGCGAAGGGGTTGGGATTTTTATTCATCCTAAAAGCAATATAGAAATTATCCAAAGCACAGAAATTATAGAGGGTCGATTACTTTCTGCCGATATTAAAATTCAAAATAAAATTATCACATTAATTAACGTTTACGGACCAAATTCTGACGACATAACACTTTTTAATACACTACAAAACTACCTGCTCAAGCATAATGAAAAATCATACATCGTAGGTGGAGACTTTAATACTGTCTTGAACACAAATATAGATAAGAAGAATGGAAGTAATAAAACACACTCAAAATGCAGAAATATTCTTCTAAATATAATATCGACATGCGAACTAACAGATATTTGGAGAACTAAACACCCAGAAAAATTACAATATACCTGGCATTCAAATACAAAACCACCAATACATTGTAGACTTGATTATTTCCTGATATCTGAAAACTTATGTAACTTAATCAATATATGTAGCATAAAACCTGGATATAAAACCGACCATTCTCTAGTATATTTATCAATCAACGAATCTCTTTTAGGAAAAGGCCCAGGTTATTTCAAATTAAATAACTCTATTTTATTAGATATTGAATATCAAGAAAAGATTAAGATAAGTATAAACGATGTGGTAAATGCTAACCCAGACTCAAATCCGAATACAATTTGGGAAATTATAAAAGGTACTGTACGAAATGAAACTATTAAATATACGTCCTACAAAAAGAAACAAACCCAAATAGAAGAAAACACATTGGAAGAGGAGATTCGCCTGATCGAAAAACAAATGGTTTGCAATAATAATAATAATAATAATAATAATAATAATAATAATAATAATAATATAAATAACAATAACGACGAGCTTTCAGAATTAATCAAACAAAAACAACTGAAACTAGAACAAATTTATGAAACAAAAATAAATGGTTCAATACTTAGAGCTAAAGCTATCAAAATAGAAAACAATGAACATAATACAGCCTATTTTGCAAACCTAGAGAAGAGAAATGCCGAAAGAAAAGCAATTAATACACTTCTCGAAAATGGTAAAACACTTAAAACAAAGGATGAAATCATGGAAGCCGAAGTAAGATACTATAAAAACCTGTTTAAAAATGATTTACCAGAAGAAAAAGATGATAACAACATTTTTTTCAGCACTGAAATTAAAACATTAACCAACGAAAGCAAACAATTGTGTGAAGGAAAACTTAACGAATATGAATGCGGAATCGCACTGTTAGAAATGAGTAACAACAAAAGCCCAGGTTCAGATGGCCTAACAGTCGAGTTTTATAAAATGTTTTGGAACACGCTGAAGCCCTATTTTATAAATTCAATAAATTATTCGTTTGGTAAAGGCGAACTTACTGAGTTGCAAAAACAAAGTATTATCACACTTCTACCTAAAGCAGGAAAATTTTTAGATTATCTCGCAAACTGGAGACCTATAAGTTTATTAAATACAGACTATAAAATTGCTACAAAAACCATCGCGAACCGAATTAAAAAATGCCTACCTGAAATTATATCCTTTGACCAAACCGGATTTATGAAAAATCGATACATTGGAGAAAATGTCCGTTTGATATTTGATGTAATAGAACACTTAAATGTAAAACAAAAACCTGGACTGTTATTTTTTGCAGATTTTGAAAAAGCTTTTGATAGCCTTAACCATTCATTTATACTAAAATGTCTTAAGAAATTGAATTTTGGGTCAAGCCTGATTAAATGGGTCGAAGTATTTTACACTAACATAAAAAGTCTAATCATAAACAATGGGCATCTTTCAGATAGTTTTGAAATAAAAAAAGGAGTCAGACAAGGCTGTCCATTATCATCCACATTATTTATTATATGCTTGCAACTATTGTCAAACTACATTGAGCAAAATAGCAAAATTAAAGGAATAAATGTATTGGGAAAAGAAATAAAACAAACCTTCTTCGCCGATGACGCAACTTTTTTCATCAATGGATGCGAGCAATCATTTAGAGCATTGGTGGAAACCCTAAATGAATTCAAAAAGATATCAGGACTAAACCTTAATACCGCGAAATCAACGATATTACGAATTGGATCCTTGAACAAAACCAACATCAAATTCTGCAATGAAAGACCTTTTATTTGGACATCTCAAGAAGCAAAAACTTTAGGAATTACTTTTTGTAACCAAAGTGAGTTGAATTTACAAAATAATCTAATCCCAAAGCTAAATGAGTTTAACACATGTTTAAAACAATGGCAACACAGGAAACTTACCTTAATGGGCAAAATTACTGTCATTAAAACTTTTGCGTTGCCAAAATTAATCTACCCATTTTCAGTTTTACCAAACCCATCGAGCTCAATACTGAATAGTATAACAAACAGTATATTTAACTTTATATGGGACAACAAGCCGGACAAAATTAAAAGAAAAACTTTATATAAAAAGTATGAAAGTGGTGGTTTAAACCTTACAAACATTAATAAATTCTTAACTTCAATAAAAAGTAGCTGGATAAAAAGATATTTAGACTCAGAAAACTGTGGTAAATGGAAACTTTTATGGGACTTGATATTAAATAAATATGGAAACGAACTTATTTTTGAAAGCGAACTTAGTGAAAAAACTATAACAGAAATAAGCGGAGGTAACACTTTTTTCCACGACGTCATTACATCGTGGTCTGCAGCAAATACAATATACAAGTCACGACATTCACAAAAACGCATCAAAAAGGAAATAATATGGAATAACAAGTCAATAACAGCAAACGGAAAAACATTATTTTATCGCGATTGGTATGACAGAGGGATAAAATACGTATATCAACTTTTTGACTTTAGAAATAAAACCATGTATAATTTTGAAAACATTAAATACCTCTACGACATCAATAACAATGATTTTATGAAATTCAATACCCTAATCACATCAATCCCAAAAGAATATAAAACTGAAGAAAGCATTCATGACCTCGATATCAATCAACCAGACGAAACGTTGTCAAAAGCAATAATCAAAACAAAATATCCTAATAAATTCATATACAATATTCAGTTACAAAACGAGGACAATGACATTCTTGAAAACAAATGGAACACGAATTTTACCGATATAGACTCAACCACTTGGAAAAAAATCCATATTGTTCCCCACATTTCAACCATCGACATGTCTTTACGCAGCTTTCAATATAAATTTATCATGCGAATCGTCCCCACAAACACATATCTTTTTAAATGCAAACTAAGCAACAGCACATTATGTGATTTCTGTCAATCACATATCGAAACAATAGACCACTTATTTTGGGAGTGTCAACACATTCAAATAATATGGAAAAAGATGGAAACGTTTCTTGCCAGTCAAAACATATTAATTGAAATAAATAAAACTCATGCTTTCTTTGGATGCACTGAGAAAAAACTACACTCTGATGTTTTTAACTTTATTGTGATACTATAAAAATCTTTTATATTTAAAATGAAATACAAAAAATGCATACCAACCTTTCCTCACTTTATTGAATACCTAAATACGAGAATAAAAATTGAATCTGAGATTGCCCTTGTAAAAAATAAATATGAACAACACCAAAAAAAATGGATTCAATTTAGGTGAATCATACATTCTACAAACCACAAATAATGCTACCCAGACAAATTTTATGGCAAAACAATTTAATAAAAAAAAAAATCCTTCTAAAAACAATAACAAATACTTACAACAATTCCATTGAAACAAATCTTGTTGTAAAATATTTTCTTTACTTTTTCTAGATATAAAATCTCTATGTTTAGTAAACATAGTTATTAGTTTTATGTTTTTGCTATAAATCACAAAGCTCTTTATCTAACATTGGCAATGTAAACAATTTTTAAAATATAATCACGCATACGCTAAATATTTGATATGTTATAGTTCAAAATGTACATTATTATCATACACTTTCTTATGTTTTTCCGTATTCTAGTAATTATGGATGTAAACTACAATGTAAAGAAATGTGAAAAATAAATGAAAAAAAAACAACTAAAAATTAGCCAGTGAGGACAGTTTCTTTTCAGATAAATCGGGAACTGTGTACATGCAAGTTTATTGAAAATCAACTGTTCATGTATGTCGATTGTATATGACATACATAAAAGGAATGTCATTTTCACGGTGGTATAAGTATTGTCGGATTTAAACTTCTTGGTAAAAGTCTAATGTATATGATCATTGTGTTTTTATTCATTTATATTGTAATAAATAGGTAGCGGCTATTATTTATTTCTATATCCTCTGTTATTTAGTTTCGTTTTCGCCTATGTCGATAAACTGAATAACATTGTTACTGCACACTTAATCTACAAATGCATATTGAAATATTAACTATGTAAAAAATCAAACGCTACCATTATTTACACATCAGTCAGTTATTTTAATTAAACAAATAAACAGTTTAAAATACTTACGAGTGATCTTTTCTGAAACTGTCCTCCACTCCATATATTAATGTGACTTCATTATCACGTGCAACACATATCTCGGTTATGCGACACACTCAAGTACTTCGAAGACACCTGTAAAGTTATTTGCAAGTTGTGTAAATAATAACCTTATCAATATATTTGTATTTTATTATCGAAGTCTTAAATCCGTTATATATGCTGTTATTAAGTTCGTAACTTTAAATGTTTTTGTTTTTGTAATACGTATTGTTGTTGAAAAACAGATTAGGAACATTAATTTTCTAAAAACGGATATCTTATTTTAAAAACGAAAGTACAAGAAGGTTAAGTAATGCGTGTAACTCAAATTTTGTGTTCTATTTTTTTCAAAATTAAGATAGCGGTTTTAGAAAATTTAGTCTGGTAATCTTTTGTCAATAACGTTACGTAAGTCATTAAAATTTGATAAAGTATCGTGTGGAAGACATATTCAGTAGTTTATGGTATTGAGAAATATGTCAGTTTATTAATTAATGAAGTGGAAATTAACAATAACTATTCCCAAATTAAACGTAATATCTGTTGAAAAAAAAAGGAAAAAATCTGATACAATAGAAAGTTTAGTATTCAAGGTGCAGTATCAATGCGGTTTTCAGGGTTTACACACTTGCTGGACATAATGTTAACACACCGTTAAGAACTTTATTTTTGCAAATATCTGAAGTTATTGAAATACATTTGCATAAATCTTTAGCATAAAAGACAGTTTTTCTTGCAATTTATGCCGATATCTTAATGTAGAAGAATAAATCCTTGTATACGTCTGAAATCGGTGACAACATTTTACGTTTGCGTGAAGCATAACCGTGTAGTATTAATAGAATTTGAACAAGAAAACATGCTTATAAAAATAAAGAAATTCTGATGTATTTCACATTGTCGTAAGCAGCATTTAAATCTGTATTTTATGCACTAGTTGAAATTCGGAAAGAAAAATGGTTTTAGAAAGTTAAAAAGTTTATTTAAGCCCCACTTACCGTTGTGCTGAAAGCCATTAACGTTTAATTGTGATCCCCTACAAAGTCACATGATCCTCATCCTGGTATTGTATTTGGGTGAAATTTGAACGAGTCAGCTTGGTTTGTGGGTTTTCCGAAATGTAACAAATCCAGATTTAATATAGTCTACCGTAACAGTGTTCTGTGTGCGTAAAGAAGTCACAATTGTAATTTTTTTTGCGCAATGAAACAAAAGGTTTCATTCGAAAAATGGTTTTCGCTGAAATTCCTAAGTAGTCCGACAGATAATGGGATATAATGTAAATGTGAAATGGATTGGTTAGTTGGGAACCCATTCCCGATCAAGAATATGTAAGATGCTGGGCATCATTGATGGTTTTGAGAAATCCAAGATGGCATCAAATTACCGCCGTTTCATCATTTGACCTATGTGGTGATATACGTATGTCTTTATTTGGCATCTTCTTAACCTAAAATAGAATGACGTTGTGAAACTAAAGATTTTGGAAGTGGAATTTATCGATATAAATTCCCGATTATACCAAAATGGCTGCTCGTGTGATCGCTTATGCAAGTTATTGCGGTTAAAATTCCATTTAACTCATTTCAATATGAATGTCCTGCTACACAATTTGGAATCTTTGTCTTTGTAAAGTAGCATTTTGTGAAGTACATTTATTAGTATGCCTTTATTATCCTAAACAATTTCTTTAATGTATTATTTTACCTAAACATTAAGAGATTAAAGACAAATAAACACATTCACTTCATAATAGGTTATACACTAAGTGAGAACATCATGTACACATTTTCGTTAGATGATTTACATTGTAATAAGAGTTACATCGGGTAACAGTTTACTGAAGTTGCTTCCCTTTGATAAGTGTACTGTTTTATAAGATAAAAGTTACTATTTGTTTTACCACTATTATTTCCGCCGAAAGTTTTAATTAGAAATGTAGAGTCAATGGCATGTAAAGGGGCAAAATATAGTATTTAATAATAACGGGTCGAAGGAACCACGGATGTCAGTAGAAATGTCACAAATACATATATAATTGTCAATGACTTGAAGTTCAATTCAAAATGGATGTGTCCGCAAACCATTCAACAGAAACTGACTTTGGTTTTCCTTAAGATAAGCTTGTCTTAAACACAATGTACACGGACACCATAATAGCACACGTACAAAACTCAAGGTAGTATCATCTCAGTATGGTCAGAACGTCGTCGTGTGTACAAGTAATCTACAACTATATAGAGATACATTCAAGATTATGTAAGCATACCAATAGACGTTTCAGGATGTAATAGTTAATACGACGCCTCGGCGGGAACGCTTATGGCAAATACTGTGGCATATACTGGTTTGGAAGAGCTGCTTGAGACAACATTTGCTGGATTCCATTAACTACTAAATGGGAAGAAACTTCCACAGATCGTACGGTTATTTAGAAATTTCCACAGGTCGCACGGTTATGAAGACATTTCCACAGATCGTACGGTTATCAAGAAATTTCTACAGATTGAACGGTTAATAAGAATATATTCATTGACAATAATTTTAAGACATTTTATGATACAGAAAAGTATCTTCATAATACTTTTTTGCTGCTGCACACCCAAACTACGCGAGATAATGCCTTTATGATAAATGATCAATGGAAATAAGTCTTAGCGTGTACAAGACAAGTTTTCATAGCATTTAACGAGGCATGGTCCTAGGTAATGGAGTACCGTATGGGGCGGCATGTTCATATAAACAACTTTCATTAGATATGACCATGCTAAGAAGGGAATTGTATGTGCAATACTATCCAAAATCTCAATGGCACACATACTAACTGATGGCACACACCTCCACCACAAAATGTCTGAATTGTAAAGTTTTACGCACGGATAAAGAACGTCAAATCGTGTGTACTCAGAATCCTTTGTTGGCTGTTGCATGAGATCAATATATAAGGTTGACAGTATCAATCGAGCGGACTTAAAAACAACGCATTAAAAAGCGGACGTTCTTAAACGTGTTTGAAAATATAAATATGTCAGAGTAAATACAAAACAAATCCTTACTGATGTGTTTCATTCTTTCTTATGTAAAGGATATAGATCTAATGCTCTGTAATTAAAAAATACTTGCTGATGTTTCTTTTTACAGCGAATACATTTCATTATTGCAACTTTGGTACTTAAAATGATGACCAAATACCTTTAAATAAGATAGTAAAAACATTTGTTCAAAGCACGGGACTTGATAACGCCATTAAAATATCATTCACTTTCTGAGTGTCGCATAATGCATGTCATCTCCAATATGTAAGATCTTAGAGCTACTGAAGCATGCTCATAAATTATATAGCCTCCATGACTGTGATAAAGTTTTTTATGATGAACGCTTTTACATTGGCTCCTTCCATACATATTGTATCTAGCACTTATACACTGTTGCATCAAACAGCTATTAGGATATCCCTAGAAAATGTCTACAACATGCAGCTCGTTTTCGTAATGTTAATCATGTGTACATCTCAATATTGATCATTGGGTAGACCAATTCTTATAATTTCTGATCGTATTTCACATATAATTGTTTTATTTTTACGTGCGCTAGACAAGCAGCTTTAAAATGCATTTCGTTCAAAATTATGACGTGATCAGATTGTACTACATTGCCATTTATTAAATTTCACTCTTACTGACGAAAGGTCCTCTGCTGCTGATAGTTTGGGTTTGCATGCTTTTAAGACAATTAATCTTTTTAATCATAATATTTTAATTCTAACTTGGTTAGGAATTATATTAGTTTGAAATAATTTATGCTGTGTTGTGTGAATAAAGATAGACATACAACGCTTAACTTTGTTATTTTGCCTTTTACAACCTTATATCGGCTTCTCCCTGAATTTTGCGACGATTATCTGATTTTTAAACTATATGATTGAATGCCTCTAAAGCGTTTCAATAAAGCCAAGATCATGTTATCCTGCTTCATGCAATACTTAATTTAACAGTAAATATCAAATTTGTATGACCGAACTTACGAACCAAGGTCGTCTTACTTTAGTACACTCTTACATAATATTTTCTGATGCTGATATTTGTAACATAAAAACTATTATTGAATGAAGTAGAACTCATTTGTCAAAACATTCTGTTTTCCAAGATGTTAGAAACGTTTAATATTTAACAAAAATATGTAATATACTCAGATTGTTGTAACAGCATTTAATTAACAACTCGCAGGTTGAATATAACAGCTTTTTTGAAAAGCAGTTTTTTCGAATAAACAGTTTAGATCAAAACATACTTAAACAAACACAAAATAAACAAACTCTGCAGCGTATGAATATGCTAGCCAGTGTTGACTCACCTACAATAAATAACAAACTCGTACATTAAAACTTATATTTAGTACACACAATTTCATTGTTTGCGATAATATGATTATTTCTTCGAAAATGAACCCAATAATGTAAGTATTCATCGAAAGCAGAAATTTACATCAATGACTGGTATTAACACACCTTATTATGCATACAAATATATTCCTTTCAATTTCTTCAAGTGAGATTTAACTGGAAAACTTATTAAGCGTAAACAATATACTCAAGCGCATCACATTTAGTGTTTGACAGAAACAGTGATACAATGACAAATGACAATATTAGCTAAACAAAGACAACACGATGGAGATTTCCGATGAATTAAAGGTGCTGCATCCGTAGGCTGTCATCGTGTTTTATGTCAGTTAATTAATGTGTTTATTATGTTTTGAAATTTACTATGTCACATGTTAACGCTAGCGATACAAATGCGCAGTAAGCAACTTGTTCTTACAACTTTTATGTTACATTAACCAATTGCATTCGAACAGTCAAACCATCCTTGGTAACTTTCTTAAACGGGTTGTTACTAGACTTCAATTAATGGTTGACATTATTGGTTAGCGTCAGGCATGAACGAAGTTCAGAATTTAAGCGATGTCTAAGTGGCCGCTAATCGTGCAGTAAGAAAGTTTGAATTAATCAAAAAGTGTGTATCTACAAGTAATAGAGTAATAAAACTTCAGAGACAATTTCAGGTCAAACACCAACAAGTATTTCTTTTAGGCAAGTATCATATTGCCTATACAAAAAAGGACAATACATAAAACACAACATAACACAGAAAAATGATCAAAAATTGGGATGTCCGCATTCGAACGATCAATGCCATGGATTGGGGTTAAAAGAAGTATATACATGTAACACGTAAAACATCAGAATTTATCACTAAAATACACGCGTCAACTAAAACGTTAGCATTTCAGCATTGCTAAAATTAGTTTCCATTTAACTGAAATTAATTACAAAATGGTTTAATATGCACCAGAGGAGCAGAATAAAAACTTTCTAAAACTAAGTTTCAATTTAACTACCAGCTACATACTACTCACACGTTTTTATACACCTCAAACGAAGGGAACTAACTCACTGAAGCTTACTATAATGGTGCCTTGAGTTTTGTTTGATTCCATTTTGTATGATCATTTGAACATGTGTTTTTGATTGCGTCAAGCCTTTCGGTTCAAATATTGTATTTACCAGCTCATTCGTAGACCTCGGCATTGAAAAGTATACAGCACGAAGAAAAAATAATCGTTTGCAATCAAAATAGGTAAAACACACGATATTGTTTTTAATTATAATCTCAATAATAATTGTATTTATCCTCGTTTTGAAGAGACGCCGACAGTCCGATGTTAAGTTTAGTCCGGAAGATCAACAGTTACTTCTGTTTCTTTGCCATTAGACAAGAGAACTGCTTTGACCTGGATTTCTGTTCCCCCAAAATACATGTCAACTTTAAATTGACTCATTTTTCCACTTTCGTCGGTGGTTCTTAATCTAAATTCGCCGATAAGAAAATTGCCTTTGTCGTCAGCAAACACAGGACTCTTAACATGTGATGCAAAAATATGAATGTAACTCGTAACAGCTATTGAGTCGTAAATACAAGAATTTGCTGATTGATCAATGGGAATCTGTTGGCCCAGTTCAATATGCTTCGAGAATGTATTTTTTGCCCATTTTGTGTTATCTTTGTCTACCCATAATCTGCTAGCAGGATGAATTGATTCATCAAATGGAGCATACGCCGAGATCCCATACGTATATCGAGCGATTCTCGAAATAATACATCGCTTGTTATGCCCAAACATGACTGCTCCTTTCAAAACAGCTAACCCAGCCTCCGCGGGAATGATAACGTGTTTCCCAGGACAGGCATCTTTGACTCTCTGTTGCAGCAATGTTGACTCCGAAAAGCCACCAACCATAACGATGTATGCAATATGTATATGCTTAGAAAGCAGTGAAGATAAATGTTCGGTGATGCTTCGGATGGTAACCCCAAACAGTGATTCTATAACATCTAAATCAATGGTGAGCTTATCTCGGTTTCGCGAAATTTTATTTTTGAAAACCGACTTTTGAATTTGGTCTTGTAAAGAACAACCAGTCATTTCACTGACAAGCTCATTGATGATTGAAGGAATTCGTAACACAATACTTGAGCTTGTTTTTAAGTCCCTCTTTTTAACCTCAAATGTCCTCTTCAAATCCATATAGTCATCCATGTATTCTTCTTTAAGACGTTGTATTAATGCACATCCTGAAAATAATGTGATTCTTCCGATCATCAAATCTTCATTAACGGGTAATTTAACGACCTTATAAGTAACTTCCCTTCTATGGTAATATGTATGGAATACACATATAGTCATACGAGCTTATACATGTATATGTTTTCGCGCGCTATGTAGTGTGTTTTTGTTCTTTGGTCAGTTTCAAAAAGTAATAAATAAGTTTAAAGAAATACTCAAACAGTGATGTTTATCTCACTAGGCTTGATCATTATACACGACACGTGTACCAACCCAAGGCTAGACCTTCCAGTATTTGACGTGGCGTTTTAAGTTTCTCTATATTAAAAGGGCCTTTTCACGTTTGGGTAAATTGACAAAATTGAAAAAAGTTCTTTTCAGATTCGCACATTTTGTTTGAGTTATGATATTTGTGAGGAAACAGTAATACTGAACATTAAACATGCTCTAAAAGAGCCATTATATGCATATTTTGACGATTTTAAAACCCGAAAATTATCATTTTAAGCGTTGCAACGCGAAACGAATTAATAATTTGGAGAGTTCTGTTGTTGTCGTTATATTTTTGGAAACTTCGAGGATTGCTTATATAAAGTATAAAATACGTCTGGTATTGTATCCGGAAGGATGGTCGAGTTGTCTAAGTGTTAGTCTTTTTACTCCAGGACTCCAGGGATCAGTGGTTCGAGTCCTGCTGAGGGCTACCTTTTTTTTCGTTTTTTTTTATTCTTGATTTTTTTTTATTGGAGCTTTGTATATCCAATGTTTACATTTATCAATATAAAGCATTTAATGACAAACTTCAAAACATGCCATAATCCGTGAAGAGGACCCTTTAAGAGCGAACATAATATTATGTTTTTGTTCGTCGTATAATACAATACTAAGAGCACGTATAGATGTACCAAATATATATGGTATGCCCAGAATAAATTGATCTCGACATGCATACAAACTGAATGTTGAACAAAAATGTTTATCCAAGTTATAACTGATTTGGACAGAACACATTATTTTTTTATAGTACGCTCACGTTTTTAAAAATAGAATCACTTCGTAATAAATAAATTAACTTGGGTTGAATGAAATTTATAGAAACTACCTGCTATTGTATCCATAAGTTTCTCAAACTCTGCATCGACCTGGGTTCCACCCCACGCTCCTCCGCTCGCTTTATCGACCTCCTTCAGTGCCTTTTCACCAGTTACTTCATGAACAGTGATGTCTACTGTACCGCCTTTAACATATGACCATATGTTTAGTTATGCATGTTACAACGTAATCTAATTGTTTGTTTCCAGTAATAAATATAATTTTGCACCTAATATTGATTACATTGACTGGCATGTAATTATTGTATGTAAACCATGTCATTCACGTATATTTTCTTGAATGGTAGAACATACTACAAAAAGATTACTAAATATTTAACTGACTAAACAAATTAGTTATGATGCAAATGAACCGTTATTGTGTCAACTTTGAATAATAAATATTCAAATAAAAAAGTCATCGGCAAGTAACTAAATAACATTTCTCCCTTTATCATAATTAAAGCCTTCGTTCCACAAATTAAGTCATACCTCCAGCATCACAAACAATGTACTGAGTGCCAGGTGGAAAGGTTGAGATGTCCGCATCGGTAGATAAGTCACTCTTCCTCAATTTTGAATGTCGACAGAATATCGAGGCAGCTTCAGGCTCGAGTGCTATGCTGAGATGACCAGTTTCGATCCCAGCCTGTAACGATGTATACAATTATAAACGCCATATACAATGTATTTGTGGAACATTTTCATTGACATATACAAGTATTTTTGCGTGCTTTTCGATACTAAGATGTTAACTCGATGGATGGAATGGAATTTTGTCAAGATGAAACCATCGCAGGGAACTTTTTCTGAACGAATTTCGTGTGTCTAATGCAACCCAGTGCGCGTTTCTTCAATAATATACCAAAGTGTACAATATATCACGGTAAACTATACACTTAAAACTAAAACACTTACTGTAATAACCATACATAATTTTAAAGATACCAATCGATCTTCGACGCCTGGTTTCCAATAATAGTAATAATCAAATATATGCTTGCAATTTTAACATTGCATGTTGGTCTTACTTCTCTAGCGGCCATTCTCATGAACTGTTTTGCTCTCTCGTTCCAAATGGCAGGGACTGTAAGCACCCAGTTGACATCACTGCTTGTAAAGCCACCAGTTACCCGGTCCTTAAGAACTTCCATCAGATCATCTTTAAGGAATTTTATGAAGGCAGCTATCACAGTCAGCGCCGGGAGTTGTTTCCCTGTTGCATCCTCTAACATCGTCTGCTTTCGAAGATCCTATAAGTGAAAGCCTATCGTGCCTTAAACAGTTTTTATATGAATTAACCGTATTAAATCTACACTTGTTTATAAAGAAATAGCCATACGCTAATGAAATAATATAGAGGTTCACTTATAGAGGATATTGTGCTGTAGTTACATCTGTCAAAAACATCTATTTGTAAGCAAAATATTGTTCAATATGCGTGTATATTACCAAACAATAATTCATTAAAGACCAAGTCATATCCTGGAATAGACATACCAAGTTGTTGAAAAGCTTCATCTTGAAATGCTTGAAGTAGTACCATGTCTTGTGTTCGTTCTTCTGTGCCAGTTCTTCATATTTGTTCTCGGCTCTGTATCCAAACGAGTCTACTGTTTTTCCATCCGAATGGATGAGCACACACGTCGGGGCTTGAAAAAATTAAACGTATTTCCCAGAGGAGCCTCAATTATGTTTACAATAGTACCGCACATTTGTTAAAATGTATATAACTCAACAGTTGTCATGAAAAAGTTACGAGTGAAAACATATTGGGTGAAATTGAAATCGAGTATTCAATTGCATTTAAACATTCGATAACAAGCGATGTTACTGATCAATTGATTTGGTTTAAGTGTTAAAGTATGAAAAGGACTTACGTTTGCTCACATACTTATTTCACAAAAATAAAAGTTTGATTTACCTTTATTGGATATAAATTGGTCAGCATTCCAATGTTTAGCTTTGATATCAATCGGGTCCTTCTCGTACTCATGAGTGAAAGAATACGCCCACCCTGAATATGTGGTCCCGAAGTCAATACTGGCAACGGCGAGAACCATCTCTGCATGCAAATATCGCGTAGAATTTGTATAAACATACATGATATGTTTTGTATTTTAATTCAAATAGACTTTAAAATACGAATTAAATAGTATGTTTTTTTTCTATTAATTTTACATAAAAACGAGATGTTTTTGTTGCTTTATTTTATTACTAATGTGGTGATTGTTATCAATTAGTTAATCGCGGATGAATACAGGTACGAAAACAACATTGGATGAATGAACTTTCGGTTTGTTATATCATCTAGAGCTCGTTTAGTGTTTATGTGTTTTATGTATTATTAAAGTGCAACCACTGATGTTTTTCATATTCAAAATCAGTATTGAAAAGTGTCATTCCTTATTATATATTAACCATTTCTAATAATGTAAGATTCGAGCTTCTTAAAGAAAATAAAGAATTAAATTACGATATCTTTCAAAATGCGTTTACGATTAGTGAAAGCAATGTCATTTAAAATAACAACACGTTATGTTTAGACTTAAGGGTAAATTACCTGGATTCAAGTACCTGCAATTTATCAATTCCTAATATTTTCTTTGATGATGAATAGTTCAACGATCACGCACACCGTTTACACTTTAAAATTGCCTCATTTGACAAATTAAAACGGAATGAAGAAGTTTACTATTGTATTTATTCAACTAACAGTGCTAATTAAATAAAAAAAGAAAACTATTAAATGAAACATAAACTATACCTGTAATTTCCAATTCTGCTTTTACTTTCGATTTCCAATACGTTGTATCGTGCTTTGGTTCTTATCGCTCCAGCTCTTTAAAAAAGTATGCATATAGAGTAGGTACATACATGTAAATCACTTCTATTTATTTATTTCATGCATGCCGCAATCAACAAAAAAATTGTGTTACTTAAAAGTAAATGTGTGGTATTTTTGTATTAAATGAAAATATCATTGTACTTTTTTAGCATATACTTTTCTCGAATCACAAAAGTGTGCGTTGTTCAATGGTGTTCGTATAATCTGAATTAACAAATATTACATATATTTTTTAAAGCATGCCGTTTACTATACCCACGAGTGTATAAACATTTGAAATACACTTTATATACATAAACTTCAATATATAAATTATTATATTAACACGTCAGTTTCAAGCTAGTGTCGTAATGGTGGCTTTTCCTCTATACTCATCTTATACAGATATATAAATTTCGTCACAAACATGACAAAAACGATTTCTTTTTTGATGTTGCTAGTACGGTTGCATATTTGAAGTATCTCTTGTGCTGATTGTAATAAATTAAGGTCTTCATTCGGCTAAAATCTACACGATTAAGACGGTTTAAAAGGAACCAATGAATATGGAGAATTTAAATTGGATTTTGTTTACAAGTGCTATTCGATCAATAATAATAATGTTGCCTAAATGTCAGTCGCGCAAGAAAGACTTCTTACATCTAAATGCAATGGTAATCTGTCATACTGTCTTTGATATGAAACTCAAATACTTGTATATAGTAATACCTCAATAATGTGCAGCAGGAGGATATAAGGCTTTTAAAAGAGTTAAAAAATAATAATTTACATTTGTATACTTGAACATGCGTAAATTCATTGCGGTATGGCTAATCTTATTGTAAAAGTTGTTTGGATTATAATTGAAAGATTTCTCATTCAGATTATTTATACAATGTCTGGTAGTGGTATACAATATTGAAATAATTTTTCAAACAATCTTAATTTATCGATGAAATATGCGTTATCACATTATATATATTTATTCATGAAGATATAAGTTTGAGACAAGTTTAATGGGGATCTTACGGTTTAATATTGGCTACTTAACCTGGTACAAAGAAGCTGTAATTAAATAAATGTATTTAGTTACGAAACATTAAGTGCAGTTTTATCTGAAAATACTGATTGACGAGCCGGTTGTATAAGGAGAAATGTTATAAATATGCAAAAGAAAAAACATTTTGTGGAAAAAGTTCCGAAGCGTAATATTTAGTTGCTGTTCTTTTTTCGTACATCAGGAAAATGTTCAAAGAACAAAGCCACACAAAAGCAGAAAATGTAGTGTTTTTTTATTTATAAACATGAAAAGTGTCGTTTTGTTGAAGTCATAAACAAATATTGAGTGGTGATTGTTAAATATATTTTATTCCCGCTCAAACATTTATGTTTTACTACAATTTCTAAAGTATGCCTTTAATTAATAAAACTTTTACTGAACTAGACTGATAGAGAGACGTTAAATAAAACACACACACAAAACGTTACACATAGAAAGACAACAACAGAGGTCAATATATTGCACCTGACCAACGCTTGAAGTTTAGCTAACAATGAAGGTCAGGGCCATCACCTTTTCTCTTATACAGCAACGTGTAGTTAACACCAGTTTCCGGATTGTTAAAATCATTTTCAGCGAATCAGAGCCCGTTCAGTATCTGCGCCCAAAAGGCAATTCAAAGATGGCAGAGGGACCTTTTTGAAGTCTTTTGCTTAAATGATACAATTTTGATAAAGCTAGGCAGGTATCACATGGTCATTTTTACATAAGTTGTTTCCCTCTTCTTGGAAAGCACTGCACCATGGTCATGAGAACTTTTGCCCAATGCATCCGTCTTCAGCTGTGGTTTACTTATTCATAATAAGTAACAACAAGCTCTGTGTATTGTTGGCTTATACAAGTTTCAAATGATTGTAATATATTACCCTAATTACAGAAAAACAAGATGCCAAAATCTAACATAGCAGGATAATAGTATATAGGATATAAACTAACTTTAGATATGCAGAATACTGTATCATGTAAAATAACTTAACTGAAAATACTATTCAGTTAGAATTTATAAAATGATGTGTTTTCAATACTTGCATGTCGATAATCATATCTGCATGATAGCGCATCAACAAGTCCTTCTTATCTAGCCGTGTCTAACACCCTCTATAGCTGCATCCCCAATCAAGACATTGACGCCGAGGAAGCTTAGCCTTTTCATCGATCGAATTCGTATCATTTTACTTCACTTCCAATTTAACCGTATGATTAGACTTAATTGCCCATTTGTTAAACCATTAAACATAGATGGCTATGACTGATTATATTAATTATTATCAAATGTATTGCTTACAGCCACCAACGCATGCTTAAATAAAACTTGTTTTATGAAGCAACTGCTTGGATTTTAAACATTATTTGAAAAATACTGCGCTATTTTGCTTACACTCAATAGAAATGTACGTAGAAAAACAGTTAGATGTACGTGGCTTCTTTTAATAGTCCCATTTTATCTCGAATTTTCATTCCAGTTTTTGAAAAACATATTCAACGTAAAACCTCTTTTAAACTGTGTGGAAATATGTTCTATCTTGTTTGTCCTTATATGCTTTGTCAATGATCTCGTGTTTTAATTTGTAAGTTTTCTATAACTCGCTTCAAATTTGCAGTGCAAAATAATGTATATCAATATGTGATAATGTTGCGAAAGAAATACTTGGGATTTATTTCATTTTAATACATCGTCGAAAAGAGAATATATACCCGGTTATATGGCCTGATCTTCAGTAAAAACGTATATTGTCAAATAACAGGAAGGCAGCAAATCTTTCATTAAGCAATTAATATGTATAATTGGTTGATTTATTAAATCATTAAAATTTGGTTCAGCATATTTACAAAAATATAATTGGCACAGCAATGGATAAGAGAGGCAAAAGTGTAAATATGCGTCAGTGTTAATATCCAGATACCACCAGGGTTTATTTGCCCATTTGGGAAAAGTACTGGTACCTATAGCCAATAGGGAAAAATGTGCGCGAAAAACCCTGCAATTGGGAAAATTCGCGTCGTGATTGATTGAAACTTAATTGCACAAAGCTTTTTCAAATATTGTTTAACATGCATTTTTGATTAAATGTTCAGTTCAAGGGCTAATTGTATTTGTTCACTTTCAGAAAATTAATGCGCATTTGGAACAAAATTGTACCAACAATCTTCCCTTTTGTGAATTTTTCGGACGGCAGTTGTGAATTTCGTAATTTTTCATTCATCGGAAAGTGCCTTTAACGGGTACTTTATAAAGACCCTTCTCATCCAATTACCATACCCTACAGAAAATGATAAACTTGTAAGAACCAGATCAGCCCCTTAAAAATTAAGTGAATGGTATTCGTTAACATTAATAATTATACTTAACAGTTGAAATTTAAACATCCGATTACTTAATGCATTCTACCAATCCTGTAAGATCTTAACAATATGTACGTGCATGTTCAAATACTTAAAATTCATAATATAAGCCTTCACCCGTCTAACCTTATAAAATACACTTATAAATACATTATTATTACCAAATTAATGTCATCTCTAAAACCGTTCTTTTATTCTTACTGCATTTTTATTGTAAATACAACTTACTCGTGCATTAATAAAATATAATTACATAAAATAATCTCGTATTAACCCATGGCAGTTATTGTGATGTGCTCTATTACATGTCCTTTTGAATATCTGATCGTTTTGACATAGACACAACAAAAATAATTATTTAAAACGGGTATTATGCAAGATTTAAACATTTAAGACGCAAAAATGTTGTATTAGCAATTGATTGACTCTCAAAGTATATTCTCTGTAATCACTTTTCAGGCAACATTATGTTAACAGTTCTTAAAATACGGTTTTCGAACCATACGTGGCTGATACCGTTCCGACTTCTGGTTTTCGAATTTAGAGAAGTGATTGAGAACCAAACGATGCGTCACGTACTCAGATTCTTTTGCTGAATTTGCGCAATTTGCTGAAATTAACATGATGCAAGTATATGTGATGCGTTTTATTTTATCTTGAATATATGGCATTTTCTTATATATCGCGGTTTATTACATCTAAGACATTGTTACGTACATGCTGTACTTGGGTTTCAATGGTAATGAAAATTCTGGTGCATTGTCAACTTCGTCCCGTACATTATTCGTCCCAAAACATTTTCGCTCTTTTTCATAAGCCTCTTACACAGTACGCTGCATTAATAATTTGACATTGTATTATTTGATCTGTTATAAAAACTATAATGTATTTGTGTTCTGCTAATTCACAAATTTAATTTTTCAGATGAGGTTATGATTAAAGACCACCACCAACAATGTCTTCCCCATCGCCAACACCTGTAAGAGCAATATATGGCTTCGTTCTGTACCTTGCTGCCTATGTTGTATTTGGTATGCACCCATTATATGATAATAATCCCTAGAATCAGGGTAAACTGAACCTTATGTTCAGGTTTTTTTTTGGCCCAATATATTTTACAGCCAAAACTCGGCTATATTCCCAATCGCAAAAAGTACAGTCTTGGCCGTAACCCGTTCGACCATTGACCGGGTCAAGTGATTTTTGCGTCGGTCGAGTGAAAATTCTAAGCCGGTAGCCCGATAGGTCGAGTGATTTTTTCGTGTCCGAACTTAGTAACGAGTCCGAAATAGCTTCATATAGACGCTTATTCGAGACTGCATTGGTTATTTCCCTTGAGCACTTATTGATTAGACGCTTATTGAACAGTGTTGTAAGTCGATCTCGCGAGACACTATAACAACTATTATTACTTGGTGGAGAACTTGCGGCGATACATTTATTTTAATGTATTTTCTGTGTTATTTTGAGGGCGCAGCGCACAAACATCAACCGCAAAATGAGAATGAAGGTAGCAACACAAAATATGAACAACAAAACGAAAATTCCAAATGTCATGGAAAAATAATCAGTCTTGGCTTTGTTTTGATGTCTCCAAGTATTGAGAAATTTGATTATGCGCCTGCATTGCTGATTGCTGGTATGTGCATGTCATACATAATGTAAAAAAATATGCAATTAAATATCATGCACTAACTTACATGTACAAGTATAGTTTTTTACAGATAAAGTTTATCAATTATTTAACGAACAAATCCTGACAGTAAATTCAAAGGTGTATTATACTGCATTTTAGATGCTGGTACAATCGGCAAATCGGAGACAAACCATATGTGGCTTAGGCAGTAGAACTACTTCTACAAATGTGGTTTTAGATTTAGAATACTCAGAAGTTTGGGCAGAAAAGTTGCCTCCTTGTGCTACGTCTTATGCACAGGTATTATTGCTAGTTTGACATTTTATTTACTTTATTCAGATATTCGTTTGGAAAAGGATATCAGGGGTTTTTCTGCCTATTTTGGGAAAAGGAGTCTGACCAAATTGGGAATTTTTTATCGACAAAATTGGTCATTTTGGGAATTTTTGCTTCGATGAAACGGCTCATTTGGGAAAAAATTGTGAATTAATCATGCTTAAATAATTCAGTGGTTTAACAAATAAATTTGTTTTTATTTGGTTATTTTGTCTTCTTCATGTAAACAGATGCAATATTGGGCATGTTCAACGTTAATTCAATTACTGCAGTTTTGTTTTTCAGTAACAGTTACACTCTGTGATAAGAATTGAACAGTCAAAACCTTATAGCAAATATTTTTGACCAAAACAAACACTGGTTAGTCACACAAGTTATAAGACACTTCATTCTTAAAAAAAAAAAAAAATTTTTTTTTTTTTGGAAATTGGGATTTTTTTTATAATTTCGGTTTGGGATCGGGTCCGTTTGCTTTGGGAGTGCCTCCGTTGTCCGTAGGCGCAGACAGTGCTGAAAAACTCCTGGATATCATGTTATACAATTGTTTTTTTTTCAGGCCACCTTAAGGAGCATACATGATATGTCAGACCTGGATGTCGGAGACTCAGACAATGACCATGATGGAATGGAGATGTCAGGAGACCTTGTGTTAATTTTTTTGTAAGATATTAACTGTGAATAAAAACAGAATCAAGTGTTTATTTGTTTAATCTTTATTGTTCTATGTTTCATCAATACAAACATAGTTACACATGTAACAGAATTATAACTTTTAATTCGGGCTAGTTAAAATTGATTTGGGCTAGTGAAATTTCAAAGCTGGTAGCCTAAAAAAAATTAATGCCAAGACTGAAAGTATACTTTTTTCCTAAAATTTTCTAAATATATTCTCAATTGGGAAAAAAACGTTAATGACATCAGCTGTTTCACTTTTTTCAACAAAGCGTAGTTCGATCCGGTATCGTATGGTTTTAGACTATACCTCGATTTGGATAACGTCAGCATTATTCGTGTGCCCTATATTCTCTATGTTGTTCATGCACTTATTATATTTCGATGAAATTCAAGCGTTTTGTGATTCGGCTGAATGAAAAACAAATATTTCTCACATTTTGAAATATTAAGTGAAAAAAATTAGCAACAAAATAAGATGTATTAGAGAATAATAGTGAATATCTGTAATAGAGAATATCAATAATGAAATAACACTTCACAGTGGGAACGCTAATTCTTTTTTTTATAAATTTAAGCCCTTTGGCTTTGAAATGTTGAATGATTGGTAACCCCATTGGTAATGAAGACCAAAAAGTTATTTTGCCACCTAGTATACTGTATACTGGAGTATGTGTTATGTTTGATATTTTACAGTTGTCTATGTAATCTGGGCGTATTTTCCTGAGCAATGGCTGGACACAATTGGCTTTTCCTATCTCCCCCAGAAGTAAGTAACATTATTAACAGTTATAACAGCTTGTGTAATCTCATAAATTCTCTTCTTTAAGACGACATTTCATGTTAACTTAAACCACAGGTTCTTCTTTGTGAAAATTATCACATTTTGATTTTTTCTGGACACAAAAAATTGATTTATATGTTGTGTTCCTTGTTTACTGACCCCATGGGGTTTCAGTTTAGAGGGCAGTTAAAATAACCTGAGCTTGATGCCCAAGTGTGATGTACATTTTATTAAGTATCAACTGTGTTGTTGTTTAATTTTTAGCTTGACTATTATATATGAAATGTATATAGTGGAGCTATCCTACTCACCCCGGCGTTGGCGTGACCGTCTGCGTTAGCGTGCAAATGTTAAAGTTTTCGTACTTCCCCAATTATTTTCATTGTCCCTTGACAAATAGCTTTCATATTTTGCATACTTGTTTATCAATATGACCCCAACCTATAAACAAGAGCAGACAACTCTATCAAGCATTTAAATATAATTATGGCCCCTTTTCCACTTAGAATATGCAGCAAATTAAAGTTTTCGTACTACCCCATTTATTTTCATTGTTCCTTGACATATTGCTTTTATATTTTCCATACTTGTTTACCAACATCACCCCAACCTATAAACAAGAGCAGACAACTCTATCAAGCATTTTGTCATAATTATTGCCCCTTTTATACTTAGAATATGCACAATATTGATAAATTCATGTTAAAGTTTGCGTACTACGCCAAATATTTCCTATATCCTTAGACATATTGCTTTTATAAGTTGCAAACTTGTTTACCAACATGACCCCAACCTATAAAGAAGAGCAGACCACTGTATCAAGCATTTTGACATAATTATGGCCCCTTTTACACTTATAAATAATTGAACATTTTGCTGAAATTGGCATAACTTCTTTATTTATGATCACATTTTATTATTACTTTGACAAAACAACACTTACCTGAATACCACAATGGATTCCACCCAAACAATACCCCACCCCCCTACCCAGAATCCCCGCCCCCCCCCCCACCCCCCCCCCCCCCAACCTCCTCCCCCCCCAATTTATTATTTTTTTAAAACACACCCCACATTATACCCCCCTCTCACCCCATCCCCCCTACCCCCCCCCAATTTTTTTTTTAAAACATCGTCTAATAAATTACCACACCCCACATTATACCCCGCCCCCCCCCCCCCCCCCAAAAAAAAATTTTTTTTTTTCCTTTTTTATTTTTGAAAGATCGTATAATAAATTATTGAATATGAACAATTTTCCCATGATGGCTTACGTAATACTGTCAAGCACATGAATAGTTGAGCGCGCTGTCCTTTGACAGCTCTTGTTATGCCCCCAGTAGGGTGGCATATAGCAGTTTAACTGTCCGTCAGTCAGTATGTCAGTCTGTCCGTCCGTCCGAAAACTTTAATGCTCATAACTTTTTCAATATTGAAGATAGCAACTTGATATTTGGCATGCATGTGCATCTCATGGAGCTGCACATTTTGAATGGTGAAAGGTCAAGGTCATCCTTCAAGGTCAAGGTCATCCTTCAAGGTCAAATGTCAAATATATGGCGTCTGTCCGTCCGTCTGAAAACTTTAACGTTGGCCATAACTTTTTATGCCCCCGGTAGGGTGGCATATAGCAGTTGAACTGTCAGTCAGTCAGTATGTCAGGCAGTCTGTCCGTCCGTCCGAAAAAAACTTTAACATTGGCCATAACTTTTTCACTATTGAAGATAGCAACTTGACATTTGGCATGCATGTGTATCTCATGGAGCTGAACATTTTGAGTGGTGAAAGGTCAAGGTCATCCTTCAAGGTCAAATGTCAAATATATGGCGTCTGTCTGTCCGTCCAAAAACTTTAACATGGGCCTTAACGTTTTCAATATTGAAGATAGCAACTTGATATTTGGCATGCATGTGCATCTCACGGAGCTGCACATTTTGAGTGGTGAAAGGTCAAGGTCATCATTCAAGGTCAAATGTCAAATATATGGCGTCTGTCCGTCCGTCCAAAAACTTTAACATGGGCCATAATGTTTTCAATATTGAAGATAGCAACTTGATATTTGGCATGCATGTGCATCTCACGGAGCTGCACTTTTTGAGTGGTGAAAGGTGAATGTCAAGGTCATCCTTCAAGGTCAAATGTCTAATATATGGCGTCTGTCCGTCCAAAAACTTTAACATTGGCCATAACTTATTCACTATTGAAGATAGCAACTTGATATTTGGCATGCATGTGTATCTCATGAAGCTGCACATTTTGAGTGGTGGAAGGTCAAGGTCATCCTTCAAGGTCAAAGGTCAAAAAAAAAAATCAAAGCGGCGTTCTCATCAAGCTGCACATTTTGAGCTGTGGAAGTTCAAGGTCAAGGTCATCCTTCAAGGTCAACAACAACAACAACAAAAATTCAAAGCGGCATTCTCATGAAGCTGCACATTTTGAGTGGTGGAAGTTCAAGGTCAAAGTCATCCTTCAAGGTCAAAGGTCAAAAAACAAAAATTCAAAGCGGCGTTCTCATTAGCTGCACATTTTGAGTAGTGGAAGTTCAAGGTCAAGGTCATCCTTCAAAACAAAAACAAAAATTTTCAAAGCGCGCAGTAGGGGGCATTGTGTTTCTGATGAACACATCTCTTGTTCAATATTGAAGAAAGCAACTTAATATTTGGCATGCATGTGTATCTCATGGAGCTGAACATTTTGTGTGGTGAAAGGTCAAGGTCATCCTTCAAGGTCAAATGTCAAATATATGGCGTCTGTCCATCCGAAAACTTTAACATTGGCCATAACTTTTTTAATATTGAAGATAGCAACTTGATATTTGGCATGCATGTGCATCTCATTGAGCTGCACATTTTGAGTGGTGAAAGGTGAAGATCAAGGTCATCCATCAAGGTTAGAGTCAAATTTTGCAATTTTGAAGATTGCAACTTGATATTTGGCATTCATGCATATATAATGGAGCTGCACATTTTGAGTGGTGTAAGGTCAAGGTAAAGGTGAATGGTCAAATTTTGCAATATTGAAGATAGCAACTCGATATTTGGCATACATGCGTATCTAATGGAGCTGCACATTTTGAAAGGTGAAATGTCAAGGTCAAGATCATCCTTCAAGGTCAAATGTCAAATATATGGCGTCTGTATGTCCGAAAACTTTAACATTGGTCATAACTTTTTCAATATTGAAGATAGCAACTTGATATTTTGCATGCATGTGCATCTCATGGAGCTGCACATTTTGAGTGGTGAAAGGTCAAGGTCATCCTTCAAGGTCAAAGGTAAAATTTTGAAATATTGAAGATAGCAACTTGATATTTGGCATTCATGCATATCTCATGGAGCTGCACATTTTGAGTGGTGAAAGGTCAAGGTTATCCTTCAAGGCCAAAGGTTAAGGTCAAAGGTCAATTTTTGCAATATTGAAGATAGCAAGTTGATATTTGGCATACATGCGTATCTCATGGAGCTGCACATTTTGAAAGGTGAAATGTCAAGGTCAAGGTCATCCTTCAAGGTCAAAGGTCAAATATATGGCTTCAAAGCGGTGCAGTAGGGGGCATTGTGTTACACGAACACAGTTCTTGTTCTGTTTAGCTTCACTGCATTTTAGTTTCTGTTCTCTAAAGTTTAGACCACACTAAAAGCTTATGCACAAGTTTTTGCATCATCCACAATATATTTGTTAACCAAAATCACACACATGCCAGGTTTTGCAACAGTTTTTGAGATAAAAGTAGAATGATCAGTTGCAATGCTTTCAAAAACAAAATTTAAGACATAGTGTTCGGTATAGTACACTGTTTGCTAATGTTTGTTACATGTATCTGAAACACTGTATCCACTCATGAAACAATAGTACTGAAGATACATTTTTACTATATATAATATTCAAATAAATGTTCATCAAATTGTGGAAGAAAATAATCTGCTAGTTGAAGAATGCAGTCAGACCAACTTTTAAGGATAAAATCAAAATTAATATAATGTAAATCTGGAATTTACATTGTAGTGTTTTAGATATTAAATGACAGATTCAAACCACTCCGGGTTGAGTTTTTTTCTGAAAAAGAAATTAAGTAAATAATAAATTAGAAGTATTCAGTTGTACATGTAAGTATG
Organism: Dreissena polymorpha; assembly: GCF_020536995.1. Taxonomy (NCBI): domain Eukaryota; kingdom Metazoa; phylum Mollusca; class Bivalvia; order Myida; family Dreissenidae; genus Dreissena; species Dreissena polymorpha. The sequence goes on along the minus strand of NC_068359.1, from coordinate 23,828,646 downwards.
TTCCAAGTATTTAATTTATGTTATTGGTCTCTTAAATGGTAGTTTTAAAGAACTTCTTAAATCAGGGAAATTTCCAGCCATTTTGGGAAAAGGAGAGTGGTCAAATTGGGATTTTTGTTATCAATAAAGTGGCAAATTTGGGAATATTTTATCGACAAAAAGGACCAAATTGGGAATTTTTTATCAACAAATATATTCACAAGAGGTATTTTCCTGGCCATTTTGGATAAAAATCATAAAAAATAACCATCTATTTTGAAGGTTGTTTACAAAATAAATTTGAGATACTGGCCTCGAAGAATCCACTTGACCGCTCGCATTTGCGAGTGAAGTTGACGGCCGGGCGAGTATAGATTGTTAAATTCTCGACCGACCGGGCGAGTGCTGTTTTTCAAGTTGAGAAATATAAATTCAGTTCCAGAACTCCTGCCACATCGATACAAATTGCGAAAAAAAAATCGAACGAACAAAAAAAAGGTTTAGTACACAAAGAAACTGCAATTTCGTTTTGACAATGAAAAATGACGTCATGGGCACAGTAAAAATAAATCTCTAAATCGGCTGCGCTCTTTTCGTAGGTTTCAGTGCTCTTAGCTAATCGATTAAAAGTGAAAAAAAAACAGTTAAATATATTGGTAATTCCGTGAAGAATACAATTTCATTTTAATGTAAATAAAAAATAATACATAACTGGTTAATTATAATACTTCTTATATTTAATTTAATATAAACAGAAACAATAATTATTAATAAACAGAAAGTTTACAAAAAGGTTCTGGATGATCATAACTATAAATATAGATATATATTTTTTTTATATGCAGGGCGAGTAAATTATTAAGTGAAGGGTGAGTGGATTGTCAGGCCTACTCGCCCTGCAGGGCGAGTTGCTCTGGAAAAATTCTTCAAGGCCTGAGATATAGAGTTTAATAATCATAAGTCATATGACACTAATTAAAAAAAAAACTATTTTCTTTTTGGAAATTCTGATTTTTTTTATAATTATGGTTTGGGATCGGGTCCGTTTGCTTTGGTATTGGGTCGTTTTACGGCCTTTCTTTACATAGCAGAAAACCCCCTGAAAATGTTTGTCAATGACTCAATGGATTTTTTTTAGTCACAACTGTTTGTTCACTTCTGTTGGAAGGGGTCTGATACCTTATATTTGAGCACGTCTGTTTCCCACTAGAGGGAACTTTGTATTTTAAAGATAAATATTTTAAAGTATCTATGGAAAAGTGAAACCAACAAAGAACACACTTTTAATGGTTTCCAACTGTAGTTATATCAGTGTTGTTTTTTGTGAGATGGATTTCAAAATTGAATTTTGAAATATACAAAAATATTTCAAAATGTGAGTTTTTCCCCTTTTCAAGTTCTGAAAGTCTAGTACCTTAGCAAATGTGATGTTAAAACAATGCCAATTTGTTAGTACTTGCATACAAAAAGTACACAAATTTACCGAAGTTTTTTTAAAGATGCATTTTTTGTTCCAGATTGGATTTATATCAGGCTGTATTTTGTGTTAGGTACTGGGCTGTAGCAGTGCCATGCTACCTGTGCGTACTGTGGCTGCTGGCCTACCCAGCCTGGTTTGGATACATCCACCTCTGTACACCAGCTCTTGATTCACGGACATTGATCACTGGTATGAAATATGCTGCTAGACAATGTTTTGATTTTTCTTATTATTGAGCATTATTCAGTTATTATGCCCCCAGATCGATTGATCAGGGTATATTGTTTTTGGCCTGTCTGTCTGTCTGTCTGTCTGTCATTCTGTCCCAAGACTTTAACCTTGGTAATAACTTGATATTTGGCATGCATGTGTATCTCATGAAGCAGCACATTTTGAGTGTTGAAAGGTCAAGGTCATCCTTCAAGATCAAATACCGTAAATCTACAAATATAAAACGCACTTTTTTACCTGCCGATTTTTTCTTCAAGTAGGGGGTGCGTATAATATACGAGTTTAGAGCAGAACAAAATTTTTCCTGTGCAAATTTTCAACTTAATCGCTGTTATTCGCTTCGCGGCAGCCATTTTGAACTACACCATTACATCAAAGGGGTGCAACAGGGCTCGCGCTGTCGTTCGCCATTTGAGTCATTTGCAAAAATATTGAGAATTTGGCTCAATAAAAATCTTATTTGTGAAAATGCGAAAATCTAGTAAAATTTCATTGAAAACATCCACCATTTATATCGGACTGGTTTGCGATATTTGTCTCTTTGTTTTAATGAAAGTGTTCGCAATTCGAACAGTAAACAAAACCCGGTCTGTACCCGATTATTAGACATCGCTTGACCTTATTGTTATTGAAGTGCGCATGGAAGCTGACTAATCAACATTGAGCTCGCTTACACATGAAATGACGTTGTCGAATGAAACGTGAGAACGGGAGGAGCTATCGGATAATGTTGGGTCATCCATGCGCAGACACTGTATACACAGTAAATATCGTCGTCTGCCTACAAAATAACGACTGGACGCTAAGTCGTATAAAGAGATTAGCAAATGAAAAAAAAACCTGACAATACCCATAAATAAATATTTCTTAGCTGACCACTATTTATCTTTCTACCGCATATTAACCATATCTGAAGTAAAGAGTGGTAATTAAATAATTAGTTTTATGATGCTAATAGAGTCTATTACAACTGTCTGCCGATTGCCGAATTAAATTGAAAGGTGATAATTAATTAATTTGTTTTTTACTCCCAACTTAGCCTTAATGACAGCGGCGTATTTTAATTAAAGAGATCATGAAAAACACGAGCGGTTTAATTGTATTTTAAGTTATAGTAAAGTATCGAGTTTGTAACTGGAAAAAAGAAAAAGTAATTCATCTAGACAACTATAAAAACGGAAGTAACCATTTTGTCTTCTTATTACTTTATTATTATTATAATTATTATTGTCCGGAATATTGTCAAATTGAATTAAATGTGAAAACAAAAAACAGCATCTCTGCTTCTTTCTTTTGTAATATGACTGCTTGACCCGATGTCAGCAAGGGGCCCGTGTGTTATCTGTACCAATCAATGGTAATATAATCAATAGACAGAGATACTTACATGTATTATGCAACTGTCATAACAACAGCACTATAACACATCCCGATCAATATACCGGGGTAACAGATAGTTGACAACACCAAATTGATTTGCTATTTTTACAACACAAAAATATATTTACACATTTTTTCGGAAATGGCCGATTTCGGACACTAATTTTTTAGTGCGTATTTTACTCGGATTTTCAATTTTTACCGATAAATTTTGACCAAACTCGGGGGTGTGTATTATGCACGAGGGCGTATTATATTATTGGATTAACGGTATATGGCTTCAAAGCGGCGCAGTAGGGGGCATTGTTTTTCACAAACACAGTTTTAGGCATTAAACAAAGTTGTTTGTTTCCACTCACCCAACTGACCCTTACTTTTACCCTTACCTTTTGTTTGGTATTCCAGGTTAACTTTTAGATCATTTTTGCTAAATGCATAAAAAATATCTACTTATTTTGTGATGTTGTTATCTACATTTGGTCATATTTACTAGTGTTACTTTAAATAAACTGAAAATAACTTATGAAAGATGACAACAATGAAACATGTATATGGAGGATTTAAGCAAGTTGTTTGCCTATTTACTTTTTATTGGAAAACATACAAATAGTTAATGACAAAAACATTGTTTTGCTAACCTATCTGCACTAAATTTGTTGGTGATTTTAGTGGAAACAAATGACATTTTGTTGTTGGCATTATCCTAGTCATGTGTTTGATCCCCACTACAGAGCTTTCTCTGAACCTCTTCAAAAATGTCAAGTACTGTCTTTTTCCAGGAAATAGACTAGAGAGTGTCAGTATAAGCCCAAGACTTTTGATATAATTATCTTTAAAAAATGGTGTTAATTCTGAAAAGCAATACAATTGTGGTTGAAGTATAAAATACTTCAGTTTGATTTACAAACCAAAATGTTATGGGACATAAATTATGTATTCAACATGAAAATTGTCTTTTAACATGTTATATTTTAAACGATAATATACATCAAGTTGAAAACTAGTACCTGTTATGAATGACTTTATAAAAAAAAATTGGGTAGGGTCTGCTAAGCCAACTTAAAAATAATCATCCTGGTGAATTTTATCCCAATTAAAACTAATATCATTTATCTTTGTATTAATTCAAACACTGTAGTAGATTGATTTATACCTCTTTACATTTAAAGTAATATTGTGATCAGAAAGAGTTCAAAAAGTTGTAAAATCCTTTAATATATCATGTATTGCATGCTGTTTTTTAGTAATCATGCTTTTGAATCAAATTGTAAATAAAAACAGGTTACAGATTAATAACTGTACATTCAACATCCGCACATTTCAGATGAGCATTCAATCGCAGTGAGTGGCGACACAATGTGGCCTGGTGAGACCCCTCCCCTGTCAGATCTGCCCATCTCTGAGGTGAACAGGAAGTTGTACCTGTGAAGAAACCAGAATCTTAAGATCTACAAATGAAAGCAGAACTTATTGTGAATTCATTAAAGCCTGAACTGATAATTGGTGGAGTAACCTGAACATCCAAAATGATGGCAATGATTTTACAGACATTCAAGTAAGAATGGCATGCATAGAATGATATTGCTTGAAAGGTAATTTTGATGTTCAGCCAAATAATCAGAAATTACGCAAGTAATTTATGGACTTTTGTGTAAGCAGAACATACATAAAAGCAGGCGAGTATTTTTAACATTTGATTAAGAGGTTTTGTTTAAATTTTTAGTCCATGAATATATTTGCTGCAGAGTACAAGGATATTTGTGCACTGCATGAATGTTATATGTATGCTTGTATCAAAGATGGTAAGGTAAACTTGTTTACTAATTAAGGTTGGTCGGTTGACCATTTTTATGCCCCCAGTAGGGCAGCATATAGCATTTGAACTGTCCGTCGGTCAGTCCGTCCAAAAACTTTAACATTGGCCATAACTTTTGCAATATTGAACATAGCAACTTGATATTTGGCATGCATTTGTATCTCATGAAGCTGCACATTTTGAGTGGTGAAAGGTCAAGGTCATCCTTCAAGGTCAAAAGTCTAAAAATACAATCCAAGGGAAGTAATTAGCTTTAAAAGGGAGATAATTTCTAATCCTGCCAAATGATATATTTAAATTTTATTTCAAAGTGCCGCAATAGGGGGCATTGTGTTTCTGACAAACACATCTCTTGTTAGTTAATGTTATTGTCCAACAGTTTTCAATCAATCTTCACCAAAGATTGATATAACCAAGAGTAAGTTTAACACATATAGTGGCATAATAGTTTAAAGAACAAATAATGTCAAATATTTGAGCCTTGCTCTGGGAAACAGGTATTTGATGCATGTATTTAAAGTGTCGTCTCAGATAAGCCTGTGCAGTCCACAGTGACAACACTTTCTGCCTAAACAGGATTTTCATTAAAAATAGACGATCTTTATTTTAAAAATTCCATAAAAGTGGAAAGTGTCATCCCTGAAAACCTTGTTCAGACTGCTCAGGCTAATCTGAGACAACACTTTATGCACATGCAGTAAAGCCCCTGTTTTTAGAGGGAGGCTCATTTGATTTGATGGTGTCTTCTCGTGATCAGACAACTCAAGTGCTGTACCTGAACTGATTGAATTCATGACCCTTATATATGAATAAATATGCGACATATGTTAATGATGCCATAAATACACTATGGCTTTTTTCTAACATTTGTTAGGAGGTCTGGGCTATTCAAATTGTGAATTATACATTGTTTAACATGTGAAAGTGATATTTATAAGTTGAATGGCAGAAGCCACAATTTTGTTTTAAGACTTACATACTTACAACAATCATGCGTCAATTTATCAGATAACTAGAGCTGTCAATATACATGTAGATCATCTGCCTCTTTCCAGAAATATGATAATGAAATTCACAAGTACAACTTAAATATTTCTTCAATAATACAATACATGCATATTAATATTGTAACAAAAAAAATGTCACAAAAAAATCATAATGTCAATTATTGAAAGTTCATTTAAGTTCTGTTTTCTTTGAAGGTTTCAATCAACTCAAAATGGAATTGCTGCCTAAAATACATATTTGCATATGAGCATACACCTTGACCATGGTCACTACAGAGAGATGAACAGTGATGCATAGTTGTCATTAAAATAAGCAATGTTGTTGATTTTCTCATAAGAAGCAGTGCCCCATCTAAAAAAAATCATTCTAATTTGACTTACAAAAAGAACTTCAACAACTTTCCTCACTAAACAGCATGCTTTCAGAGGATTGCAGGGCAGATGACTCTGACCCTTAACTAGAGGTCCTGTAACTGACAAAAAGAACTTACAACAACTTTCCTCACTAAACAGCATGCTTTCAGAGGATTGCAGGGCAGATGACTCTGACCCTTAACTAGAGGTCCTGTAACTGACAAAAAGAACTTCAACAACTTTCCTCACTAAACAGCATGCTTTCAGAGGATTGAAGGGCAGATGACTGTGACCCTTAACTAGAGGTCCTGTAACTGACAAAAAGAACTTCAACAACTTTCCTCACTAAACAGCATCCTTTCAGAGGATTGAATGGCAGATGACCCTGACCCTCCACTAGAGGTCCTGGCAATCCGCGGGGTCTGGGAGTCCATTGAGCACACATCTTGGGTGTGAGAGTGTGGTCGATCAATATTTGATTTGCCAATATCTGAAAACATGATTAATAATAAAACATGAGCTTAAGGAATTTCCTTACTGCCCACAAGCACTTAAAGATAACAAAAGTGCAATGGTTTTAAGACCATAGTTCAGGTGCTGTATACAATGTGTGTGTTCTAAAGTGCTACACAAACTGTGTGAGCAAGCAATTATATATACATGTTCTAGTCATTGTTTACTAAATAAAGGAACACTAAGCCAGAAGTTGTGGCAGTTTATTGGTTTGTATTCTTGGTTAAGCCTCCGCTTTCTTCTGTCTATTTTGAAAACTAAAGATTTGTTCACATTCTGCACTCATAACCAGTGCCTTCCCCAGGAATTTGTTTAGGCGCCCCGGTGGTGGGTTCGGGAGGGGTGTCCCCTCCCTACGTTGATTTTTTTTTAATTTAACGTGTCAATTCACGTTCTGTGGTGCGTTAAAACTCAAAGAAAAACAGCGTCAAAAGACGTCATTTGGTGCGCTATGACTCTTCAAAAAAAATCCCCCAGTCTTTTAAAAAATATATTTTTCTATATTGTTTAATTGTTTTAAAACTTTTCCGCACAGATAGTAAAATCCCGACTCGAACGATTCCCCAATACATCCGTTTCAACCCGACTCTATTACTGTATACTTACTATTTTTCAAGTTTCTATTTATTACCCGATAATCCCGTTTATTCCGTTTTTATCAATCTCTTTCTGGTAAATATTTACGATAAAAGCTTTCAGTCATTTCTTTAACACAAACTTTGCCATTGTTTAAGTGACTATTTATAGATTTAATGAAATATTGCCACTGAATATGCGTCAATCCCCTGACCTGTTGTGTGCTTGTTAAAACGCTCAATACACGCCATTTGTATGCAATAGACGCGACGTTGTACATGCTGCATAATTTTCGCGCTCTTTTTAATTGAGAAAAAGATTCGACACAAAATAAATTTGCACTGCTAATTTGAAGCAAAAATATTTAACGTTGCGGTAACATTTACATACGGAAGTGTGTTTCGGATTAAAACCGCGTTAACATCTACTTACGGTAATGGGTTTCGGATTACAAATTTAATTATTCCCATTTGAGATTCCAACAAATATTAACCGTTGCGTTATAAATTCAACGATAATTTGTTGACACACTTTACGAGTCGAATAAATGTTTTGACGGAATTATGCATGAAATTCACGTTGTCCACGAGGATCACGGCCGGTTGCCATCATCAGTCTTCTAACTATCCATTATCGGACGAAACATTTACAGGTGTGCGTAATTAATTCAACGAAAATTTGTTAAAGCGCATTACGTGTCGAATAAATGTCAGAAAAACAAGGTGAATCAGTTCTATAAATGGACATGTTGAAATATACATGTACTGGAATTAAATAAATTGTTATCACATAATTGTAACCGCTATAATAATTAATTGTTTACCACTTGCAATTAATTTCTCGTATTAATTATGAGTCATAGGTAAAACTTGTTTACAGTAAAAAGGTGTGATGATGATGCCCGAAACCGTCTTTAATGTTCTGTACTGTACTAATTACCGGTTTTATATTACTCAAATGGTACAACTACTTGCTAATCAAGCTGCGATGAACTCTTTCTTCATGCCCGACGTCAATCAAAAATAATGGTCGATAGTTAACCCCGCCCTCATAAGCATTCGCGTAACCGATTGGACGATGAACTTCACAGTTTGACAACTGGAAATTACCAGATACATCCTTGTCAGCATTTAAATGACCGTGTAATGTGGCTAGAATAATCGATACGCGCGTCATGCTATTCTCTTATCAGTGGATTATCCAGTACCCCATGTGGTGTTTATGGCGATTACTTGTGAAAGTAGGTACCGAGTGCTCTTTTAAAACAGGGAATATTGATACACTGATAGGGAAACCTTGATTTTTTTGGACAATCTCCACTTTCTTTTACTGAAGAATACACTGATCGGAAAATTTCCTGCTTAAATGGCCTGGGGAAGACCCTGCTCATAACCATTGGAAAGAGAGCCACCTTGTACAAAACTGCAATATTGGGGATGAATTTATTTATTTCCAGCTAGACAGACCTAGATTTTCTTTCACAAAGTACTCCTTAATGTATTTTTATTTTCTAAAGTATTAACTTTCTGGGTAAGGAGTTCTCAGCTTGGCATCAATTGATGCTTGTAAAACTATAGTGTCTGAAAACAAAGAGTAATTACGGTATTTACCGTTTTTAAAACTTTAGAGTGTCTGAAAACTAAGAGTAATTACAGAATTTACCAATCAAAACACTGTAGTGTCTGAAAACTAAGAGTAACTTCAGTATTGACCATTCTGAATCTTTAGTGTCGAAAAACTTAGAATAATTATGGGATTAACCATGTCTGAAAACTATGAGTAATTACGGTATTCACCATTACTGAAAACTTAAAATGTTCATTCTTATGTCATAGATAAAAATCTAGGATGAATGTGATAGCAAGATGCTCTGCCCTTTTGCCTGAGGGTGAAATACGAAAAACATTTCTTCAAGTCAAGTACCTGATTGAATATTGAGTAATTGATTAAAGTTTGGACCATAGGATACGCAAATACTAATTAGAGATTGAGTAAATTATTTTCTAAAAGCTTTTTTGATTGAACAACATGATTGTAATCATACGATACGCATTTACTCAATTTAATTAGAGAAAAAAAATATTTCGATTGGAAAACGCGATTTACGTCAATCAAAAATCTTTTGCATACATTCTTATTTGTTTTTTTACACCAAGTCAGCTTTTTCTTGACTCATTTAATGTTTGATCATTTTAAATGTTATTCGAGACATTAGATCAAGTGCGGGTCGGTGGTTTAATTGCCGACGCGATTTGCACCTATCATAATTTTGATTCAAAGTGACAGACTTTGGTCAATTAAAGTTTCTTAAAGGTAGGCAATTAGCAGGATTTATGACAGGTATGCTGTCATTGCCATAACGACGCATTATCGCACCTACCGGAATAAACACTATGACACGAGGAACAACTATTTTTAACAATGTTTGAAGCAAATTTCACGAATACAAAGTCTTTGAAATTACTCGATTTTTAGCTCCACTGGCCAGAGGCTAGCGGTGCTTATGTCATGGTCCCTGTCCGTCGTGCGTGTGTGCGTCTGTGCGACTTTTGTATAAGGCATACATGAATGTTATCAGATCAGTAAAGGAACTAGAAGAAATTATCACATACTTTCTATCAATATCTGACAATCCAGATGGACTATGTGAATGTGAGTCAAATAAGTAATATAGATTTTCACTTTTAAATACAGCAGAACATACTGAAACAATCATCACAAGTAAGTATGGTGATTTCTGAAATCCTGATTGAAGAGACTGATGCAATGATGGCAATTCTAAAGTGGCTTGTTGAATACAAACTCCAGATAATACTTCACATTTCTCAATATGAACACTTATGTTTAAAATTTTCACAACAGTTGGCGTCTCATCAAAATTCAAGAGGGCACTTTTGAACTCTCCCTTCTCTTTCAGGCCTGTTATAATTGTCTTGTACAAACAATCACCATCAATAAGCACGTCATTCAAATTTTGTTTTGAAGAGAGTTGTGCAATATTTGCATAAATCAAAGAACAAAGAGCATTGGCAGTACACTGATTTCCTCGAGACTCAACACTAAAATTGTGATCGGCCTGATGAAATGATCCAAAGATGACTGTATGTTTCTAAAACATTTTTATTGTGCATGTAGTTCTGTTTTTTTTGCTCCATATGAGTCTATATCTCCATTTATTAATTAACTTTCAGAACAATCTAATCCAGTTAAAAACTCAACACCTGTTCGCTTGACTGTATTGATAGATGGATGTGGTACTTCTGGGATAAAATTCTCATTTTCCTCTGATGATCTTGTTAGCGGCTGCAATGGGGAGGTAATGGACATCGCATTTGATAAATTAAGAGCTGTTTTATCGCCGATGAATACGTCATCTTCAGTCAAACTAAATTTATTTTTCTTCAACGAAAACTTCTTTAATGAAACCTGTTTTGGTTTCTTAGTTGCATTGATCAGACAAATTCATTTTCAAATCAATTAAAGAGTTCAGACACATCTCAGAAACGCTCAAAACATCAAAAGCATCAGACGGCTTCTGGGGCCGGGCAAGCCCACCATCTGATTTCAAAGATACGCCCTTAGCATCAGATGGTTTGTGTGGGTGGGCAAGCCCGCCATCTGATCTACAAGATACGCTCTTAAAAGCATCAGATGGCTTCTGGGGCCGGGCAAGCCCGCCATCTGATTTCAAAGATACGCCCTGAGCATCAGATGGCTTCTGGGTGCGGGCAAGCCTGCCATCTGATTTACAAGATATGCCCTCTGAATCAACGGCTGTCATATGAAATTCCGAATGGTCGACTTGAACCTGACTCTGGAGTACATTCTTCCTTGCTTTCGAAACTTTCCAGTTCTTCTTCCGAGGCATATTGGTATCAAGGAAACTGCAAAAGAAAGCACATTTCATAAATAATTTGGAATTAATTAAAATTTATTTCTCCTTCAGCAATTTAGCAAACATTTTTGGAAAAGATGAAAATAAGAAAGAGCAATTTCTCCTTTTCCAAAAATGCTTGCTTTCTTCCAGAAAACTGCAATATATTGCTTTTGTTTGTTTGTGTTTCACATTGTTTTCAACTATCTTTTAGTTATATCATGGCGTCAATTCACATATATTCATGCACCCTGGGTTGCAAACCATTACTAGACCAAAGGAGAATTTGTGATTTATTGCAAGCAGCTTTACAAATAGTTTTTTTGTAAAAAAGATTCAATTTGGAAAAGTCTAACAAATTATTGTTAGATTGAAGTAAAGAGTTATTAAAATCCCAAAATGAGAAATGCACTGAAGTCAGCTGCCAAACTGTCACTAAATTTGCCATTAATTTTTGTAAAGACTGCCAAAGAATGAACTCAAACTGTACTATTTATACAGTACCAGGATCAAGGTAAAAGTTTCTACAAATGCTTTTATGAAGCCTTGTGAATAATTCATTGAAACTACCTAGCTTTGACAGTTGTCAAATAACAAATGGCAAAGTGTCTAGTGTAAACTGAACACATACTTTATTTATTCAAAATTGAAGGATATGGCATCAAATTGTTGGTCATCATCATGTTGAAAACATGAAATAAATATTTAAACAAGAAATGTGTCCACATAACAGGGATGACCCCAACTGTAACTTTGTCACTACATAAAAGCATACACCGGAAATACATGCATATTATTGTTATCTCTTTTGTCATAACACCTATAATGTAGAATTGGTCGAAAAATACATTTGGTCTTGAAAAGCCTCTACATTCTTAATTAAACACATTAATTATACGTAAGAACATTTCAGCTCTTTAATACGATTAAACTGCTGTTTAAACATACACATATGGGACAAGAAGAATAGCAAAAGGATCGAATAAAGATACCTTTGTTTACTCGCACGCAAGCCTGAATCCTCGCTCATGGTTATGTTGTGCGTATTTCATAGGTTACTGACAGGTCCATCTAGGTCTTCATGACTGCATTAATGGATGTTACTGCCCTTGAAACGTTTCAGGGGAAAATATTTTGATAAAAACTAGGTTAAATTTACCCTGGCTGCACTAATATTAACAGAAAATATAATTTTGATAGGCGAGTGGATGGTAGTGATCCTAAAATTTCTACAACATAATTTATAATTCTCCTTGTAAAAATGCAGTCCCAGAATGTGTAATATTGTGTCTTCATTTTCCTTACAAAAGGAATACAAGTTCATTTTATATAGCAAACATTTGGTTCCTAAGATTCTGTTAATAATTCTTGTCTGGAACCACTGAGTGTACATGTATGTGTCTCTAGATATAGTAAAAGTAAGTGCTGTATATATCCTTCTGGATTTAGCAGGCACTCTGTATTTGAGCAATATGAGACCATTCCTTTTTCTTAAATGCTATTAAGAGTTCCCCAACACTCTTTATGTTCCCATGCATGGTTAATCATAACTTAACAATTGTGGGGTGGTTTTTTGCACCCAGAATAATATTTCCATCAGACCTCCATATGGCTTTTGCTTCTGATATTTCTCAAAAAATTGTGTTACCCATGTACTTCTGGTTGATTTTCTCATTGAATGCATGTGGAAAGTGGCTACATGGTTAAGCAGGTTAAACACACCTTGATATGGAAAGTAGCTACATAGTAATTCATGTTCAAGCTCATTCCAGTAACCTCTCTTCATAATCATACGTAGAGCAAGCAGGACACAATACCTTGTGTTCACTGATGTACTTTCAAGTATATTTCCAAGGTTTGGACATTAAGAAGCACTTTTTTCCAGTTATTTTTCTTATTGATTGTTTTTGTTTAACCCAGGACATGAAATCTTAAGTTGTTTTGATATTTTTGTAACATGTTTTCCACAGCGTGTTTATTGCTGAGAACTCTCTCTAACAATCGTTTTTCATAATCGTATTTCGAATAGACCAAACATAAAGACGGTTTGAAGTATTTTTCCAAGGTATGTTCATTAAGAAGCACTCTTTTTCCCTTTCCAGTGATTTTTCTGATTGATCGTTTTTGTTTACCCCAGGACATGAAGCCTTAAGTTGTTTCGATATTTATGTAACATGTTTTTTACAGCTTGTTTATTGCTAAGAACTCTCTCAAGCAATCGCTCTTCGTAACAGGGCTTCCTTTGGCTCAAAAATTTCTTTAGCCAACATTTTAGCCAATTGGATTTTTTTGTAGCCAAATTTTAGAAACTGTAGCCAAAGTTTTAGCCAAGCATTTGGGACCGCCTCGTGAAAGTCTAGGGGTGTAAGAACACACAAATAACTACAATATGAAGCTTAAATATATTTATTACTATAATCATCCTTTTAAAATATTGTACATAACAGAATATCAGTTTATAACAAAAAACATTTATAGATATGCATACATCTAGATATACATACATCAATGTAATAATCATACTATTATTCTACATAACAGAATATCAGTTTATACATACATCATAAGCACATGTTCAGTTCACATTGTTTACAAAATAAGCACATTTTCATTATATTAAAGATATTCATTCTTGAGCACATATTTCAATCTTTGCAAAACATAACAGTTGATCAAGACTAAAGATGCTTTATTTTCAAAGCCTCTCACTTCATATTGTTAAACAGTTATATTTGGTCATTTGGATATGATATACATCAGCTTTGACAGCTTCTGTTGTTAAAACATTTTCTGTAAGTGGTGGATGATTTCTAGGCTCAAATAAATGAATGTTTTTTACGCATATTTCTTGACTGAAAGGCCCAGATAATTGCCACCATCCATTCTAGTTGCCTGAAATATGATAAAACATAGTTTTACAAACTATCAACAACAAGCCAACACATAAATGTCCGTATCTTTAAATGTCCGAATTTTTAACATATCCAAAATATATTACAACGAGTGAATGGTATACTTTTTATTTCCGAAATTATTGGTTTCTTAATCAATCTTTACCTTTCCCAAAAAATTATAATAATGAAACTATTAAACAGAAATGCTCTCAAATTCCTGTTGAAACAAGATTTCATGTGTTTTTGTGAAGAAATAGTTTTTTGTTAAATGCTTTTGCCAGGCCCGTGGTATTGACATATTGTTCGATAACACCTTTTGTTTTCACACCAGCAAGCGTTCTATTTATAGATGGTGACGTCACTGCCAGGACACAATGCACCAGCAAGTTTCCTTTGTTTCGATGACCGGTTCTGACCGGTGTTGCTGCAGACTGCGTATCAAATTTTCTGGTTAATAACACGATGATGTATTGACGCACAGTCGACGGTTTAAAGAGTTTACTATCTGGGATGGTACTTGACAGGCAAAAAACGTTTCACCGAGCATTTTCGCCAACCGAGAATTTTATTCGCCGAATTTTTAAAACGTTTCGCCGAGCATTTTCGCCAACCGAGAATTTTATTCGCCAAATTTGCGAAATTTTCGCCAACGGCGAATTTGGCGAACGACAGCGGAAAACCTGCGTAATCGTATTTGGAATTGGCCAGACATAAAGAGCCTTTCAATTGGTTATTTATAGTTTGCACTTTCTGTATCTAGGCCACACTACCATCTCTCCTACGGGGTGTATTATCAATCCATATCCGGACCTGCAGGTAGGGAGACCTTGCAAAGGTGACTTGCACTTCATCAAAGCACACACCTAGTTTAGCGATGCTAAAGTAGCACAGAGAAAATGTGGCGGACCAACTGAAAACCATGTCTAGCTTTCCCTGCAATTTTAATTAGTGGGCCTTACATTTTCCTGCATGAGACCGAGGGCAAGGGCTTTAACGTCACTTGAGTCCCACACCCTTAAGACTTCTAGTTGTGGAGCGACCCATTGACATCTACAAAATCAGTGAAGTCAGAATTAATTCAGGAATGTATGTTTGCCCCTGTGTTTTTCACATGCCTTTTATACAAAGTTTTCATATTTGATGTGGGGTGCATAACACTGCCCCCTTCCACGTTTACTGTCCGTCCAGAGCCATATCTTGGAAGTGCTTTGGCGGATTTCATTGAAACTTGGTTATGAGTATATATATGGATAAGAGAATGATGTACGCCAAATGGCATTGTACACCATCTGTTAATAATGGAGTTATGGCCCTTTGTATCTTGAAAAATTGCTTTTTTAAGTGTCAAATATAATACTTTTGTGTCCAGAAGCATATTGGCGGGGTATATAAATTCAATGAATTTGCTTGTTGTTTTTATTATACACTGCTTCTTTATTGTTTACCACTGATGCAAATGATGAATTTATTTTTCCACCTTAGCATTATGTAGTGTTTTCCAAAGCCATTTGATTTATTATCACTTTCCAGTGACTTCCTCATATTTTGAATATATCAGACATGAAACTCAGAAGTGTTCTTCCTTAGCCTGTGGAATTCATGCGAATAACTGAGATAAAAGAAAAAAATGCAACAACTTACAAAGTCCCTTGAAATGAGTTACAGTGTAAGTTTTCTATTACAAAATTGTGCTTTGATCTATCAAATTTCAGTTTTGGCAACTTCTCCTGAAGCATCTTATTGTCACACAGATCAATGCTTATTGTGACAAGATGTACAATCAGCACCACTCCAGGCACTCGGTGAGCGGCAGGATGTCAGGAGTATTAATGGTAGCAGGTTTTCAAAACATGCTCATTTCTAAGCACTCTTTATAGCACTGGTTCCTCCTATTTGGTATGTGCCACACATACAACACCTTTGCTTCTTACACATTAATTTTTTTACCCAAAGGGCATGTGTTCTTTTCTTAACTGAAGCACGTTATAGTGACATGGATCTATGCTTATTGTGACCAGGTGTACAATAGGTGCTGTGCATGAACAGCATTACTCAAGGCACTTTGTGTGGCAGGCTTCCAGGAGTATTGATTGTTACCTTTGGTAATTTTTTCTGAAGCACCTTATAGTGACAGGGATCAATGCTTCTTGTGACAAGGTGTACAATCAGGTGCTCAAACAGCACCACTCCAGGCACGGTGTGAGCAGCAGGCTGCCAGGAGTATTTTTTTCATTAATCAATTTGTTCATTTGTTTATTGATTCTATTTTCTATTTATTCTCTGTTTATGTACATGTATACAATATTTCTATAACTTCATAAATTAAATGCTGTATTAATTTGATACTTTGCTATCAGAAAATAAAGTGCACAATTCCTTACATAAAAATAAGTGTTACTAAAATAATACAATAACTATTTAAAATTTTGTTAATTGAAATTTATTAAAACTATGTTAATTATTAGGATAAATTAAAATTAGAAAAATTTAAAGATAAAAATGAGATAATAACATAATATCATGAAATTGTAATTTTCGATTGGATTACATGTCTTCATGATGAGGAATTGTACGCACAGGGCAATCATCAGTATCGACACTGGATGAGTGTCAACCACATGGTTCAAGAGTTAACCCAATAGCATGGCTGTTGGAAATGACCCTATTAACTACAATATATTCCTTCTTATTCAGTGGAGTCTCTTTAAGAACTCATATTTATGAAAATATGCAAGAAATTATTAAAACAAAATAAGTCTTTGTATCTAGTTATGTACAATGTTTGTGAAAATCATGACAAACACCTATAAAGGGAATCAAACAAATATAAACCATTTGAAACAAAGAGCACTGTCCCTTGAAATGGCTCTTCTTTTTCAACATGGATTCCCATTGTCTATGTCAGACCCTTTGAATGTTTTTGTACTGTTTTTTCTAACCTCAGAAACATTTTAATTAGGATAAATTAAAATTAGAATAAGTTACAGATAAAAATGAGATAATACGTTATATCATGAAAGTTTAATTTTCAATTGGATTACATGTCTTTGTGATGAGGAATAGCACGCACAGGGCAATTATTAGCATCGACACTGGATGAGTGTCAACCACATGGTTCAAGAGTTAACCCAATAGCATGGCTGTTGAAAATGACCCTATTATCTACATGTACAATATATTCCTTCTTATTCCGTGGAGTCTCTTTAAGTACACATATTTATTAACAGATGCAAGAAATTATGAAAACAAATTAAGGCTTTAGATCTTGTTATGTACAATGTAAATGTGTAAATCATGACAAACACCTATCAAGGGAATCAAACAAATATAAACCATTTGAAACAAAGAGCACTGTCTCTTGAAATGGCTCTTCTTTTTCAACATGGATTCCCATCGTCTATGTAAGACCCTTTGAATGTTTGTGTACTGTTTTTTCCAACCTCAGAAACATTTTAATTAGGATAAATTAAAATTAGAATAAAGTTACAGATAAAAATGAGAAAATACGTTATATCATGACATTACATGTCTTTGTGATGAGGAATAGTACACACAGTGCAATCATCACTATCGACACTGGACGAGTGTCAACCACATGGTTCAAGAGTTAACCCAATAGCATGGCTGTTGGAAATGACCCTATATTAACTACAATATATTCCTTCTTATTCAGTGGAGTCTCTTTAAGAACACATATTTATGAAAAGACGCAAGAAATTATTAAAACAAAATAAGGCTTTGTATCTAGTTATGTACAATGTTTGTGTAAATCATGACAAACACCTATAAAGGGAATCAAACAAATATAAACCATTTGAAACAAAGAGCACTGTCCCTTGAAAAGGCTCTTCTTTTTCAACATGGATTCCCATTGTCTATGTCAGACCCTTTGAATGTTTTTGTACTGTTTTTTCTAACCTCAGAAACATTTTAATTAGGATAAATTAAAATTAGAATAAGTTACAGATAAAAATGAGATAATACGTTATATCATGAAATTTTAATTTTCAATTGGATTACATGTCTTTGTGATTAGGAATAGCACGCACAGGGCAATCATCAGTATCGACACTGGATGAGTGTCAACCACATGGTTCAAGAGTTAACCCAATAGCATGGCTATTGAAAATGACCCTATTAACTACAATATATTCCTTCTTATTCCGTGGAGTCTCTTTAAGTACACATATTTATTAACAGATGCAAGAAATTATGAAAACAAATTAAGGCTTTAGATCTTGTTATGTACAATGTAAATGTGTAAATCATGACAAACACCTATCAAGGGAATCAAACAAATATAAACCATTTGAAACAAAGAGCACTGTCTCTTGAAATGGCTCTTCTTTTTCAACATGGATTCCCATCGTCTATGTAAGACCCTTTGAATGTTTTTGTACTGTTTTTTCCAACCTCAGAAAAATTTTAATTAGGATAAATTAAAATTAGAATAAGTTACAGATAAAAATGAGAAAATACGTTATATCATGACATTACATGTCTTTTTGATGAGGAATAGTACGCACAGTGCAATCATCAGTATCGACACTGGGCGAGTGTCAACCACATGGTTCAAGAGTTAACCCAATAGCATGGCTGTTGAAAATGACCCTATTATCTACAATATATTCATTCTTATTCAGTGGAGTCTCTTTAAGTACACAAATATTTATGAATAGATTCAAGAAATTATGAAAACAAAATAAGTCTTGATCTAGTATGTACAATGCAAATGTGTAAGTCATGACAAACACCTATAAATGGAATCAAACAAATATAAACCATTTGAAACAAAGAGCACTGTCTATGTCAGACACTTTGAATGTTATTGTACTGTTTTTTCCAACTGCAATGGTGACTGATTTGTCACTGCTTTATAATAGATTGCAAACATCTCTGAATAATCTGTTCATTAATTCACTTTAGATTTAAAGCTTCTTTAATCAAGAGAAATCAAGCAGAAGTTGGTGAGGATTGGCATACATGCCAGTAACAGTTTGACATGGATTGAAGTGCAGGGAAATGATGGAGAAAAAGTAACTTTACTATATGCCGAAAGCTGGAGAAGTAAAAACAAGAAATATCTTTAAAAAAGATATACGGCGATGAGTGTGGTTACAGTTAATGAAAGGTAAAGACTTCAATGAATGAGATCAAAGATAGCGAATGTCTTTATCTGTGCAGTTCTTAGCTGCAGCAAACGCAGTACGGGATGATACGCGGAGTTTTCGCGGCTTATTTTACATTATTACATATTGCTGGTCATAAACGCATCGATACAAAACAGAAAACCAAAAGATGAATGGAAGTGAAATTAAAACATATGAGTCAACTGGCCACACGCGAAGTATTTGTACATATTTTAAATATTTATACGCGCGTTCTTCGAACAAACCTGTTTTAGTGGTTTGTCTGGCGTTGCTTCGATTATTAACAGTATCGAGAATCAATGCGCTCATGCTTAATTCATTAGTCAATATGATGGCATAATTCTTGTTAAATTATTTAAAAATAATATTTATCATGGTATTGTTGTAAAACACATTAAGAATCTATTATTGACATACCATATGATATCGCTGGATATCTTCATTTAACATCTGTCTGGTCTAAAGAAAATTCCAGTTCACCTAGTTCACGCTATAGCGTCTTTATTATGTAACAATTATTTTCCTGGCCGCGAACTCCGATCAGCACATAGGGTAGAGACGCAGCGATGACCTGTACGTAAACTCTGACATTCACTCACAGTGGCCGCAAATTGACCCGATGATGTACCTCGCGAGTTGAAATGCATTGCATTAAAGTGAGTCTTCGCTTCCACTGCTCTCTATACTTTAACATGTTAACATGTTGACAGGAATATGGAAGTTAAATATGAAAACATAGCCTTTAAGTGCAAACGTTCTCGCGCTGAAAATCTTCTGAAAATAAAAGGTGGACGCACAAACTGTATTGATGTCGAGATTGAGTGTAAAACTGTTCTATCTATTAAGCCTTTTCATTAGATATAAAATTGTTTCATGCTGAACACGCAGTAAAACAGTGTTACAAAGACGCGGACATGTTTCCAATGTTCTGGTCGTATTCTCAAATCAGCCAATGCAGTCAATTAGGGAAGTTTTATTTGAATTCTATTGGACGCTAACAAAGGTCAGGCTAAGGTGAAAAGCTGGCTTAATACAGCTTACGCCGAACAATAAATGTGTTGTATTTAAGAAGAAGTTTGAAGAAATATTTCAACTTATGGTGGCTTTTAAACCATGGGGCTTTTTAGCCTCTCAATGAGTTTACTTGATTTAAATAAACATCTATTAAAATAAGCAATATTACTTGATATTAGTTAACCTCTATTAAAACAAGAAATAGTACAAAGAATGCATCTACAGAATCAAATGAATTCAAAACCATTCAAAATACTGTTATGCTGTATAACGAAGAAAACAAAGAGTTAATTCAAAGTTTCTACTTTTACTTTCAATTTCAGTTTCATTATTATTTCAAATATAACAAAACGTATATTCTTAAATATCATGTACAATCAACAATAAAATATCCGTACCTGCATCTTATTCTGTAGTTAGTTTATAATAATCTGTTTCTTGTTTAATAATAATGTTAAATAATTTATCTTGACCAGATGTTTACTTTTCAAATCAATATTCCAAAACTGAAACTTGTTTATTTTCGAAACCGCTATTTATACTTTTTTGGCAGTGACGTCAGTGACACATGACGACCGTTAAAGTAAAAATATCTACCAATAAACATTATATGAAATGGCGGATTTAATTAATGAATGAGATGCAAGCGTTAACAACAATATTATACAAATACAATGACAAAAACGCAAGTTAAGCAATAGCCATCGGTTGAAATATATAAATGTGATGTTTATGCATATTGTAAATAACAAGTTATTTTAATAATAAGCATTTTAATTTAATAACGAGTGTTTGTTTACGTTACGCTTTGTATAATAAAATGGGTGGGGTAACGGCAGTACCCTCACCTTTCTAACAATTGTCCCAATTCTTTCGGACCATACAAAAGTTACAAGGTAAGTATATTACTTTAATAACATAAATTATTATGACCGAAAAATGTGTTTTGAATAAATGTCACAATACAAATTTGTCAATATTTATGATATTACTTATTACATGAACGAAATAACTTTCTGGCAAAACATTGATTCTGTTATGATAAAACATACACACATAAAATATTGTTATGACAAATACTTTCATGAGATGTACAACATATATTTGTTGTACAGCATATATTAATATAATCTTACCTTACACTGTATGACAAATGTGACTGTTCTAATACACCAGAACAACATTATAATAAATTGAATATAGACTATGTCAATATGACACATACATTCAAGATAAACAAAACAAAGCAATTAACTTTATGTTTATCAGAGATATTCATATATTATGTTTGATGAACTATGAATTTATATTTAAAAAAATAAAATTAACCTATAATTAGTTTCATACATATACATTTGAAATAAGAGCAATACATACCTATAATTATAATATTGTCTAACCAACAATTAACAGTCCATTTTATTCACAACTTTGTTAACTTAAAGTTTGTACTTTCTACTAAATGTCTTTACTTCGTAAAGATACCCGTCTTCTACGAAGCTGCTCGACTCCACATTCTCTGCAATCAGGGTCCTTGGCCGATTGAAAAGTTCCTGTAATTTTGACTGCGCATTGTCCAGCGATTTCATCTCGTCGTCTGTCATACCTGTTTTGTTTTTTTTCTTTTAAGGAATGTCTACTTGTTCATTTTTTCTCTTCTTTCCTCTGTTTGTCAATTTGTCTCCATCAATGTCTTTTATCATTTCTTCCTTCATCTTCTTCTGTTCTTCTTTTCCTTTCATAGATCTTTCTTCTTCCTTATTTTTCTGTTCTTCTCCATTCATAGCTTTTTCTTCTTTCTTCTTTTCTCCATTCTTTCTTTTTCGCTCTTCTTCTTTTATTATCTCCTCAGTTTTATTTTTCTGCTCCTCTTCTTCCTTCTTTACTTTGTCTTCTTTCTTCTTCTGTTCGTCTTTTGTTTCTTCTTCTTTCTTCTTCCGCTCTTCTTTCTGCTTTACTTTTTCTTCCTTCTTCTGGTCTTCTTTCATTTCTTCCTCCTTCCTTTTTTGCTCTTCTTCCTTTATTTTTTCTTCCTTCTTCTTCTGTTCTTCTTTCATTTCTTCCTCCTTCCTTTTCTGCTTTTCTTTCTTCTTTACTTTTTCTTCTTTCTTCTTCTGTTCTTCTTTCATTTCTTCCTCCTTATTCCTTTTCTGCTCTTCTTCCTTCTTTACTTTTTCTTCCTTCTTCTTTTGTTCTTTCATTTCTTCTTCCTTTACTTTTTCTTCCTTCTTCTTTTGTTCTTTCATTTCTTCTTCTTTCTTCCTTTTCTGCTCTTCTTCTCCCTTCTTCACTTTGTCTTCTTTCTTTACTTTTTCTCCCTTCTTCCTTTTCTGTTCGTCCTCCATTTCGGTTCTTTCCAATTGATCTAATTCATACATCAGGACCTCATTTTCCCAACTCATCTTGAAATTCCTCAAAGTTGTTGTACATCTTATCTTCATCGTCACTCGCCCTTCTCAAAATAAAATACACTTTTTAACAAAATACGCTTTAAAAAGTGTATTTTTTCTGCATTTTTACCGAAAAGTGTATTTTTTCTGCATTTTTTTCATAATTAAGTGCACTAAAGTGCATTTTTTCTGTATTTTCATTATCTTTAAGTGTATTTTACTGTACTTTAAGTGTATCTTCTGTAGACAAAGTGCATCTTTTTATATAATAAGTGCATTTTTTCAATGAAGTGCATTTTTTGTGCATATTAGTGTATCTTCTGATTTGCAAAAAAAATATTCTTTCTGTACAAGTGTAGTTTTAGTGCATCTTCATAAAAAAGAGCAACACTATAGCAAATAACTAAAGTTAAAGGACAGAGATATAGTGTTTAATAGGAGGATTGTACTGAATTCTTTTTTATCTTCACATAATGTTTATGGTCTTATTATTACAATTTGTCTGCTCATAAAATATGTGAATCAGTAGAGCAGCTTTTAAAGGGAAAAGTACAACTAAATCAGGCTGTGGGTAAATAATTAAAAATATTGAAAGTGTCAAAAAAATTATGTGGGCTCGCCAGAATCAATTATATCTTCACAACATAAAAAACAAGTATTTGAACTTTCTTACACTGATATTTAACCCCAATTCAATTAATGTCTACCACATTGACTATTAACATACATTTTAAAAGACAATTTAAATAATATTTATAATATTATATTTATTTCATAACACCATTCAGTATGTTATATTGAAATATTCACAATTACATATAATATGCTAAGTGTGCTGTGTATTATTCAATAAATATCAGATAAGATCAGGATCAGATAAGAGATCAATTAGCATCATAAACACTAATCCCTATCAGTGCTCCATCTAGCCAAAACAAAGGGGTGTTTATAGAATTTTGATTGGTTCTGGGACCATCTATTTGAAAACAAACCACTTTTGATTGGTTGGAGCACAGCAAGTTATTTGGAGCACAGGAAGTTATTTTTGTAAACACTTTGGTTTCAGCAACTTAAATTGAGCTAAATTTTTAGGTATAATTCAGCAACATTAATTCTAGTGTCAAATGTCTTGAAATTCTTTCAGCACATGAACTATTGTGTGATGAAAACAATGTGTATTTACTACAATGTGTAAATCAACAATAAGTTTGTTGCAAAGAAGATTCAAAGTGGGTGGTTAAAGTGATCAACAACTGCCGTTTTTGTTTTTTTGGAATGCTGAAGAACAGCTGTAACAGGTTTGTATTTTCATTTCTGCATCTCTTTTTAATTAAACTAATTATGATCATTATCATATTTATGTATTGTCACTGGGAAATGTAACTGGATGAGTAAATGTAATGCAATTTTAAGGAAAAAAACACCATTTGAATTATTATGGCTGTATTTTATGGTTATTGTCATCTTAAAATTTATTTATACCTATTTCTTGTCATTAATGAACAGATTTCTTTCCCCCATATTTAATCAGAACTTTAATATTTTATATTTGAAGGTTAAACCCCAAGGTGAAATTTACATTGATCGGAAGATCCATTGGACAGAATGTGCATCATCACCTGCCAAAAAAGGGAGCAAAAAGGGGACTACCTGATGTATGGACATGTATACCAGGCCAACTTGAGGGGAACAGAAGTGGGAAACCGTGCCCTGTAGCTTGTCCTTGACCAAGAAAAGATGGATTTGTTGAGAGGTAAAACTATATAATAAAGGTTATTGCAATTCAAAGACGTCACACTTCCGACCAGTCCACACAGCCAAAGGAGACCACATATATTAGTACATTTATTAACAGTATTTTCTATCAAACATAATTTCTTTAAATTATTTATGAAAAGCGTTAAGTCACATGTGATCACGAGATTAAAATTGCAAAAATAAACAAACAAAAACAACAAGCCAACAAACTTGTTTTGATTTAAATTTATGATATTTATAGCAACTGTTGAACAAGATTACCATAACAGCAATATTTAACACTTACATTATAAAATATCTTTCAGGACCTGATGTCAAATGAGATCATGCACGAGAAGCGCCTCGCAGACCATGACAGTAGTATTCAGACCTGATCAGCTGGTGAAGTGCTCTATAAAGGGTTGTTTATGAATGCATTCTTTGTAAGGAACAGTGCATAACAACAAATATAGTGACAGGGGCTAAGCTGCTAAATATTGTCAGAATGTATGCAGTGAATTTCTTTGGAAATTCAAAACAACCTGTACGTACTGGCTCTCAGAAGGGCATGTTTTAGCGCAATAATGAACAAAAAAAGGAAGATCTTAATAATAAGGTATAGATTTATATAAATTTCATGAATACTGTTCATTTATCATATATTTGGATCCAGAATGTCCATATTAAAAAGGGATTTGGAATTAATGTAATATATAAAAATCTAGTAAATGATAGGGAAAACATTTCAGCTTAATGAGGGGAAATCTTTAATATTTTTGAAGTGGAAACCACCTGTATTTGGCTGTTAATCAGTTACCGATAATCAGAAGGGAGAAAAATCACTGGTATGAGCTTGATATTTTCAATTGTTAATTCCAGATAGGCAATAGCCCGTTTGAATCCTCTCTTTTATGTAGATATGTAACATTTGTTTTTGTTTTTTAAGGTTTAACATTCTAATAAAAGTGTGTATTTATCTATTGAATTGTACCTTTTGTTTTTTATGTATGTGTTTACACTAACCATTCATTTAAAGAATGAATGCTGACTTCAAAATGCTGGGATTTTTTTATATTTGGTTAATTTTTAAGCATATTAATTTGAAGTGATGAAAAGTACACTTGAGCGTATAATGCGCTTAAAAAATTCACTTCCGACACTTCAAAAAGTGTATCATTTGTATGACTGAAAATGCACTCAAGTGTATTAATGCGCTTAAAAATTCACTTTTAATATTGTAAGGTGTATTATTTGTATCACCGGGAATGCACTAAAGTGTATTAATGCGCTTAAAAAAATTCACTTTCAATTTTGTAAGGTGTATTATTTGTATCAGTGGAAATGCACTCAAGTGTATTAATGCGCTTACAAAAATTCACTTTGAATACTCAATGAAGTGTATTTTTTGCATGACTGGAAATGCACTCAAGTGTATTAATGTGCTTAAATAATTTGCTTTTAATTCTGTAATGTGTATTATTTGAATGACTGGAAATGCACTCAAGTGTATTAATGCGCTTTAAAAAATTTACTTTGACCATGAAGTGTATTATTTGTATATTCTATCTTTATTTCTGTCTCATCACTGTACAAGTATATACAACAATAAAAGTATTCATATCAATTACAGTGCCAATCATATAATGGATTTATAAGAGACATAACAGTAGTCAAGAACACAATTACTATGCATCAGTTAAAAGTTAACCAAATATGTTAAAATTATAAAACATGGATTATAAAACAATAAAACAATATTGCATAAGTGGAATATTGAGACCTTTGATAGTTTCAATATAAAAATAATCTCATGAAACCTGTGTGTAGAATTTAAAAGTATTAGTTAAGATATTTACTTCCAGAGTGTCATGTTGGAATAATTTAAAGCAACAATCAAAGGTCCTATTCCCTTATTGTACAAAAATGTAGTTTGTTTATGTTATCTACAAATAATTGATAAAATCTAAAAACTAAAATGCCATATAGAATGTGTAACCTATCTATACAAATAAGCATTTCTGGTCATTAAAATATTATAGCAGGCTTTGGCAGTATCTCTTATCAATAATTTGTTGGAGAATAAAACTACCATCTTTTCTATATCTGACATAGAGTTAAAATCAGTAATGGTATGACATTTTTCAAAAAGAGAGGTCCTGATATCAGAATAAAGTGGACAGTATAGCATAACATGAGTTTCTGATTCAACACAAGTTGTACAATTAGGGCAGAATCTATTTTCAACAGGCACATTAGCATAACGCCCAATTTCCAACATACCCGGGTGTACTTTGTCCAGGGTTTTCCATGGAAATCCATGGAAAATATGAGGCTGGAGTATTCGGACTAAGTTTCCAGCCTTTTCCAGCGTCAATATTTAAAAAAAAAGGGTGGAAAATTGTCCATGGTATGTGGAAATAGCCTGGAATAGTTTCCATGGTTTTCGAGGCTCCCTGGAATAATTACCATGGAACAATTTCCAGGGTTTTCCAGCCAGCATGGAATAAATACCGTCCGAATACTCCATGTAATCTGGAAAACCATGGAAAACCATGGATTTTTTTCCAGGGTTTTCCAGATTACATGGAGTATTCGGACGGTATTTTTTCCATGCTGGCTGGAAAACCCTGGAAAATGTTCCAGGGTTTTTCTTTGTTTAATATTCCATGGATGCCTGGTATAACATGGAAAATTGTCCAGCGTTTACCATGGTCACTGAATAGAAAAAGAAATTTCTGGTCTAAAAACAATATTCATGTATTAAATGAATACAATACTCACAGCTTAAATAAATCATAATTTAAGGTTAGATTAAAACAAAACAAAAAATCAACATAATGCCTTAGTTTCTTCGATGTATTATTTTGTTCACAATTATATATTATTCATCAAAATATAACATCAGATTACAAATTGTGTTACATTTATTTAACAAATTATTCAGATCAAACAAGTGTTGTTTAATACATGCTTACAAAGCCTCTAGGTCCATTATCATAAATCAGGCCCTTACATAACAGAACAGGCGCTACTTTAAAAGTTAAAAAGTATAATGCAACCTTAACAACATGTATTCAAAGTAACAAAATACAAGCAAGTCAAGTAATATACAGTAACAATTCACGAACCCTGTACAAACGATATACAAGAAACAAAATGAAAAATTTAAGTTATTTTAGCTACTTCATGTTTGTCACAATATATGTAGCTGCCCATGAGCACATGGATACTATTTTTCTCAGCTACTTTCACTTTAATGCAATTTAGGTGCTCAATTTCATTAAAATACTTTTATATAATTTTATTGTTCAAAGAAATTCAGAACATAATGCATGTACATGTATTACTTTCCAAGTGACAGTTTAAAATATAATTGCAAGTCAAAAACTTGTGAAGGCAGCTTAGTAAATTATAAGTACCCAGGTGGGATAAAATTACAGTTTTTAAAAACTTTTTTGTAAATTAGCTGGGCTTCAGTAGGTCGTGGATCTTTTATAGAACTTGTACTGCTGTTATACTGTACGGCTCCTGCATGATCTCTGAAAGAAAAACAAAGCAAACAATATTACAAGAAAGTCATAAGTTTTTTACATTCATCTGTAAAAGTAAATGTGCAGCAATCATATGATTGAATATCTATACTTCAATGCTCATTCATATTTTAATCTATTTTAGATATTTCATATCACTGCTCAATTCGGTACATCTGGCTTTTTTGTATTTGAGCGAACATTTACGATCCTAAGTAGTTAGCAATTATTTCTTTTCCATTTACTGAAATTTATTCTCTTAAAGTTTGCAAGCGGGCTTTAATCTACTTGCAAACAGGCAACCACACAGGAAAACTGAAACTTTCAAGTGAATAAATTGGTGATTTAACTTATATTTTTATATGACTCTCTTTTATTTTGAAATTTATATTGTTGTTTTCTTAAATGCCCCAAAACGGGGTACACTAGCATGTATCTGGAAACTCAAACATATATAGGAATTTTATATTCAGATATAGCTATATGAAAGATATGCTAATTTGCTAATTCATATAAAAATAACCTGTAATTGAAACTAGACCAAAATATTGGATACCAAAAAGACAAAATACTTTCAGGTGGTTAACACTTAATTACTTATATGAGCCCGGGGCATAACAATATTTACCATGAATTTGTGGCCATGTTAGTCCTCTTGGTAAATGCGCCAAAAGAGCCGCTTTGCTGTCTTGGGTTATTTCCCTGCCAAACTCTGCAGTATCTTCCATCAACTGGTCAGCTACAGTTAAAGCACATAATGAAAATGTATATAGAAAATAATTCAAGTATTGTTTTAAATATTTAGTAAAATTGTCTTTAAATAATAACTTACAATGAAGTTAATACATCACAAAGCATAGCATAACAAAATTTGTAGGTATGATTAGTACAAATTTATTATTGCTATAATTAGAATGATGTGTAATTCTATTGGTATGAAAATGCACAGTGAACCCTAAAAAACAATGCTATTGGTTTAATTAATTTATTTATAAACATTAACAGCATTAATGAGCATTGAGTTCTCATCATGCACAGCACATAACTCCCTTAGCCTCAGTTCCCTAGCCATGCATTATAAACTTCCGATACTACATTCAAGCTTATTAATATCTCCACATAGGACTTCCTTTATCAAGCTGCAAACTGCACTTAGTGAAAATGTGTGTGACAGCTGCTTTTAAACTTCTATATTTGCCATACTTTTACCTAAAATGTCACATAAAAAAGGTCTACAATGATGACATAAGAAGAATAAATTTAAAGGAATATTTAGAAATAATGAAAAGCACAAACCTTCAGTTGTTGTTCTATTCCTAGACAGACTTCTGAAACACTTGTATGCATCACTTTTTAACAACATTTCATGTCACTTTCCAAATGATATCCATACATTATTATTTTAAGAAATTCTTGTTAATGGAAAAACTCATTAACTCTACTGTTTGTGAACATTACATTAACTTCATTTTAACAACAAGATTAACCTGCAAATTTTCTACAATACGCCAGAATTTCAATCTAACAGGTAAACTTTCTGTATTTGAACTCAGCCAATCAGAAAAGGCTGTGATATTTTATAACCAATAGATTAGCAGCAGACATATCGGACTCACACACAGGTTTATCAGATAGTTTGTTAATTGCAAACATGGACTGTAGTTAAATATTGAGTGTGTATACACCTTGAACAGGGTTAAAGAATTTAAACTTGTAGACATTGCTTTGAAAGTTACTACTATTACTTCTACTACTAGTACTACTACTACTACTACTACTACTTCTGCAAAACTACTACTACTATTACAACAGCCACAACAACAACAACAACAACTACTACTACTACTACTACTACTACTACTACTACTACTACTACTGCTGCTACTTCTACTTATACTACTACTACTGCTACTTCTACTTATACTACTACTACTACTACTACTTCTACTACTACTACTATTACTACTACTACTACTGCTGCTACTACTGCTACTACTACTACTACTGCTTCAACTTCTACTAGTGCTTCAACTACTACTACTACTACTGCAACTGCTGCTGCTACTGCTGCTACTACTCCTGCTGCTGCTGCTGCTACTACTACTGATGCTGCTGCTGCTACTACTACTACTACAACTCCTGCTGCAGCGACTACTACTACTACTACTGCTGCTGCTGCTGCTGTTACTACTACTACTACTACTACTACCACTACTACTACTACTACTACTACTACTACTACTACTACTACTACTACTACTACTACTACTACTAGTACTTCAACTACTATTGCTACTACTACTGCTACTACTACTGCTACTGATGCTGCTGATGCTGCTACTGCTACTACTGCTGCTGCTGCTACTTCTTCTACTACTACTTCTACTACTACTACTTCTACTACTACTGCTGCTGCTGCTGCTAATGCTACTTCCTTAACTACTACTACTACTGCTGCTACTAGTATTGTTATTATTATTTATACTACTATTGCTACCGTTACTGCTACTATTCCTGTAAATGCTATAACAACAACACAATAATAACTGCTACTACTGCTACTGTCACTTAAATTTGCACAAATAGTATAATTATCAGTAGTTTAACTGCTTATACAACTTATACAACAACCACTTTTACTTCTACTCCTACAACATATTCTACTGCCAGCCTCAGCATTACTACCGGTACTTCTACCACTACTACTACTACTATAACTACTACTTTTTCTGCCCAAACTATGCACATTGTTTTATGTTTTATTCATATGTTGTGTAAATTGTTGAACTCTGATTTACTTTGAATAAAATGTGTTGCATTTTTATAAGTTATTTTCTCCTCTTATAAAGTCTAAGTTTTTTCCAGGGTCAGCTGAAAATGTAAAGAGTCTTTTCCATGCTTAAAAAATTCTATGTTCCACTTTCCATGCTATCTGGAAATATTTTCCATGGTTATCCAGCCTAAATCCAGCGTTTTCCATTCCTTTTCCATGCTTTTCCATCCAAGGCTGGAAAATGCTTGGAAAAAAAGTCCACGTTTCATGGACATTTCTAGAACAAAACCCTGGAAAACCCTGGAAACTGTTTCAAATTCCAGGGATTTCCATGGAATTCCATGTTATACCATGGATTTCCAGCCTAAGTTCCATGATTACCCTGGACAATGTACACCCGGGTAATTGGGGCTACCCCACATCTAAATTTAGCAAAAGCAGAACGATGTCTATATGGTAATATCATCTTACAATACTCTTCTGTACAATATTCATTCTTGAATTGACAATAGGTTCTTAGCTTGTTTCTGCCATTCCCTCTTATTGCATTTGGTTGTAATACAGTATCTTTCCAATCACTTTTAAACTTACAGAACATAGCACTATCAACCTTGTCACTAAAAGTTTGTTTAGACACAGTAGCTGGATAAATACAGAATTCTTCAAGATTCAAATCTTTAAACATCATTTTCACACTGAACACCCAGTTCTTACACTTAACTCCAGCAGTATTAACAGTCCACTGAAAAACCTTCCTATTGACCCGGTTCATATTCATACTACCAAATCTATGCCACAAATTACAAACATGTTTGTACTGTTTAACTAGAGGTGGTTGCCATCCCATATCACCGGCTAATGCAGCTGATGGAGTATATTTACCAACACCCATAAAGAAGCGTAGGGCCCTATTTTCAACAGCATTTATACATGCATATGTCCGTATGCCCCATATAGCTGATGCATATGAGATAACTGGCCACACTGTAGAATTGTACATCTTGCTATAAACTGCAAATGACATACCACCCATACTTTTATATCTAGCAATAAGTAAGCCAAGTGCTCTACTAGCACTCTGTGCAACAGATTTGGCAGAAATACTAAAGTCCAAATGTTCTGATAGTAATAAACCTAAATAGGAGTATTTGTCAACATAAGTTAATCCATGAACACCACATTTGAAGTTGAATTCAGATCTGGGCACAGAGTTTGGCCTGAAATGCACAATGTTACTTTTATTTGCATTGACCACCATACTATTCGAGGTACACCATTGGCTTAATACATCTAACATGCATTGCAAATCTTGCTCGTTTTCCGCAATCAACACAAGGTCATCTGCATAGCACAATATACAAACTGGCTCGTCTTCAATCAAAACACCTTTACCAACCGCCTTAATCTGCACAGATAAGTCATTAAGGAAGAGATTAAATAGCAACGGTGACAACGAACAACCTTGCCGTAAACCAGTGGTAACTGCAAACCAATCAGTATAATGGCTATTTATACGAACACAAGAGGAGACCGACGCATACAAGGATTTGATTGCATCTAACATTTTTGTTGGGACACCTATACTATTCAACCTCTGCCAGAGTAAATTCCGCTCAATACCGTCGTACGCACGTCTAAAATCAATAAATGAACAAAACGTAGATTTATGTAACTTCTTGCGAACATCTATAATATTGGTCAGTGCAGAGATATGATCTAAAGTGCTGCGCTTTTTGCGAAAGCCGTTCTGTTCATCCTCTATTTTATCATTAAGTTCTGACCAGCTTGACAGCCTATGGTTCAAAATACTTAATTACAATTTATACATAGTACAAGCCAAACTAATACCACGATATTGTAAAGGATCTCTCTTATCAGCAGTGCTCGACTTAGGGATAGGGTTTATGATATTCTTACCCCACATTGATGGGACCATACCAGTTTCATAACATACACAGAATAAAGAATGCAAAAAGGAGACAGACATGTCATTCTTAAGAACTTCATTAGGAATTTGGTCAATGCCCGTCGCTTTATTCAACTTGGCTCGGTCAATAGCTGCTTTCACCTCAAAAACTGAAAAAGGTCTATCCAACTCCTCATGGTACACATTATCAAAACTACTTGTATGCTGGCCGACATTTGAATTAACAGATTGATTCAAAAGATTTGCAAAGTCATTCTTCCATCTCAACAACACATCCTCCAATTTTGAAGAAACTGTCCCATTGTCTAACACAACTTCAAGAGGAATACCCTTCTTACGTTCCTGGCCAACACCACAAGTTCCAATAGTCTTCCAAAACTCTACATCATTATCAGAAGCTAAGTTAGATAATCTAGACTGTGTAGAAAACCAGTAATGTCTTTTGGCCTTTTGTACCGCTCTATCAAAAAACCTCCTAGACCTTATATAGTCAGTCTTAAGCTGAACTTTTAAATGCTTATTGTTACATCTTAACCATAACTTCTCTTTTTTGCACATATCTGACCATAGACTACTTAATTCATTACTCCACCATGGCTTACCAGACCTGCGCTTAAAATTCTTCTACAGGAATCATGAATAATTGTTTTGAACGGAAGTTTATCATACATTTCATCCCGTACAATACCACACCAATCTCCAAATGCCTGATCTATGTCTGATTGTGTTCTGTAACCCTGTTCAAGGTAAGAAATACAGTCGTTAATCTGACCTACCAGAACTTGGTTTAGCAGAAAATCATTAGGAATTCTGGAGCAATCAAATTTATCTGTACTTTGTACTGACCCAGTCTTATCTGTAGCAAATTCCAAGTCAGTGGATTCAATTTCCATAACCCAGGTGAGAATAGAGTGGTCAGGGACACATGTTGGAGCAATACTATCCTGCAATTCAATACTGTTCATAACATCAACAACTGTATGCACATAGAACTGACTATATAATGACAAGTTTTCATAAGGTACTATGCAATAATCTACAACTGATTGACCCTTTACAGAAATTGACGTGTAATCATTATGGACTGTATTACGTCCATTTAACATGCAAAAATTGCAGTTAATTAAAAAATCAATAAAAAGATCTCCATATTTGTTTGTTTTAAAGTCTATCACATCTCTCTCAATAATATTATCAACACCTGCTATGAAGTCCTCCAAATCGCCACAACGACTATTAAAGTCTCCACAAATAAAAGGCAGACCTAGGTTTTGATATTCATATAAGTTTACAAGTATTGTGTCAAAAAAGGCAGTTGCATCTACATGCCTAGCAGAGTTTTCTGGAGGAAGATAACAAACACATGGTAAAAAGCAAAAGTTATCATTTTTGTGTACAAATTTCAGCCATAATATACCATCTGTGGAGTCATTTAAAATAGATACATCAAAAACATCTAGAACACTGTTACCCTTGTCAAAAAATAACCCACTTTCATACCAAAACACACTTAAACCAACATAAAACTGTGTTTTTTCTGAGTTTTTCTTAGCGGAAGTTGGCTTTTGCTAATAAAAGTGAGTTTTATGTGCGCTAAACTGTGCTTAACTGAGTTTAAAGTTGGTTATTTTAAAAAGATGTGTGTTTAAGCGAGTTTTTTTCTGTAAGAAGTCGGTTTTGTGTGTGTCAAAAGTGAGCCTTTTTATTTTTGAGTTGGTTTATGTGTGTTTAAGTGTGTCTTTTTGTTTTATAAGCGAGTCTTTTACAACAGAAGTTGGTCTTTTTATAAACAGAAGTGGGTTTAAGCGAGTTTAACTTGGTCTTTTTGTAAATAAGTTGAGAGCTGCAACGAGGCTTAAAGACTCACTTTAACACACTTTTCAACAAGTTGGTCTTTTGTTTATTAATATAACTCATCAATGAAACAATAATTCTTCAACTGGGTCTTTGTTTGATGTTTATAGCCATAAATAATACAAGTCAATTGTAAAGGGGCTTTTTTACAGCTTGTTTGCCATTGTCCCTATTGTACATTTGTGTGCTCCCCATAATTTTTAGGGAATATTGGATGAAAATGGCTCTTTCAGAACATCACAGGTTCACAGATGGACAACAAGTATCACTGACAAAACTATAACAATGGTCAAGCTTAGTTTTATACATGAAAATGAAAGAGTTTGTGTTTCACTTTGAATTTTTTCTTTATGTTTGTTTTTATTATAAACAATATCTTATGATTGTTTTATGTCTTAATATTTTTTTTTAAACAATCTTATATGATTGTTTATATTTGTTTAAAACAGTATTTACTTATTAAATCTGCATATTTAAATAATTATGGTATTGGAAACATTATTTTGGAAATAATCTATTTATTTTTGTACATAAGTTATGCAAGATTTTGATATTTTCATATGATACCATCATATCCTTTTTCTTAATTTGCAATAAAATAATAAAATGCCAAACATGACCTGTGTTACATAAACTGTTAACAAAATAACAAGACAATACCTAAAAACACCCTTATTTCACACCACAAACAATAAACAGATAACAATCTGTCAGGCATTCAGAGCTAAACAGAGTACTGATTATCTAGGGGTAGATAAGGCTACTGATGGGGTTTGCCTAGAGATAAGACTGTGTGGAATGAGATATGAGGCTTTTGATTGGCTAGGAAGAAAACAACAACTTTTGAAAAACAAGCTGGTGTCAGCAATTGAATATTGAGCTAAATTTAATTCAGCAACATTAATATAAAGAAGTGAAAGACTTATAATGGTAGTGTAAAATGTCTTGAAATTCTGTCAGCATGAAGTATTGTGTGATGAAAACAATGTGTTTTTACTGCAATGTGAAAATCAACAATAAGTTGGTTGGAAAGGAGGTTGAACTGCATGTTGTTTTTTTTGGAATACAGAAGAACAGTCTTAACAGGTTTGTATTGTCATTTCTTCATTCCTTTTTTTATTTAGTTTATTGAATTAATTTTGATCATTATCATATTTATGTTTTGTCACTAGGAAATGTAAATGGATAAGTTATTGTATTGCAATTTAAAGGAAAAACAACACAATTTGAAGCAAAAATAGATAAAGTTACACATGAAAAAGTGTAAATGTTGTGTACAGTGAATAATTATGGTTTTGTTTCATGGTTATTGTTATCTTAAATTTTATTTATAGCTATTTCTGGTTATTACTGATCGGATTTCTTTCCCTCATACTTAATTAGAACTTATATATTTTAATTTTGAAGGTTAAACTCTTGCCACAAGGCAAAATTGACATTGATGGGAAGATCCTTTGGAAAGAACGTGCATCATCGCCTGCCTGATGTATGGACTTTTATACCTGGTTTTTACCCTGCACAAGCTGGCAAACTTGAGGGGAACAAGAGTGGGAAAACCTCGTCCTGTCCTTGACCAAGAAAGCTCGATTTGTTGAGAGGTAAACTATACAGGTTATTGCATTTACAATGCCACCTGACCAGACCACACAGCCAAATGAGATTACGCATCTTGGTACATTTTCAAACTGCATTTTCTACCAAACGCAATTTCTTTTAATAATTGATGAAAAGTGCTGAGTCACATGTGATCACGGGATTAAAATTTCAAAAATAAACAAACAAAAACAACAAGCAAATAACTTAAATTTATTATTATTTAGACAACAAGATAACCATAACAGCAATATTTCATAGTTAAGTGGAACGAAAACATAACCAATCAACATGTTTGAAGAATGCCTTGCCCTTTTGAAAGTGATATGGTATTAATCCATTGCAGATCAACTGGCGTAAGAGATGCTCAAGAGGAGAAGGACACAAGCAGCATCAATGGTACATGTAGCTCCAGCGCCTGCTTTCCAGGTCTCTCTACCAGCTGCTTTCCAGGTCCCTCCACCCGCCAAGATCAGGTCTAGGTCCCTGCACTGGCTGCTGTCCAGGTCCCCTAGCATTCAAGGTCTCTCCAGTGGCTGCTGTGCAGGTCCCAACACCGTATGCCGTCAAGGTCCCTCCATACGCTGAAATCAAGGTTCCTCATTCCACTGCGGTTCAGGTACCTCCAACAGCTGAGATCCAGGTCTCTGCAGCAGCTGCGGTCTAAATACTCCACCCGCAGTGGTCCACTGCGGTCAACCTTTTGCTTTAAAATCTTCCATAAATGTCTATTATTGTATAATGTATTGTAAAAATAATCTGTTTGTATTAATTTGCGGTGTACTATTTTTGTCATATAAACATAATTTTCGTACACATTGTGTTTTTTTCCCTTTTAACCACATGGGGCTTATAATGAACTGTTGTAATAGCTTCACAAAAACCATTTTTTCTAGAATATATCAGTCCAAAATTATTTTTTTTCACACTGCAAAATCCCACAAAAGGCTCACAAAAAACCTACTTTCTTAAAAAAAACTCACTTAAACACTGTTAAAACCCACAAAAATCAACTTACCCAAACCCACAAATTGCTTTTGTTTTCTTCACAGATAAAATACTGTTAATAACTAGGTTTAAAGCGAGTTAAAAGCATGTTTTCACTGTGAAAAAAACTAAGAAAGGCGTGCTTTCAGCTCACTTTTTGCTCACTTAAAAACCGTGTTTAGCCTGCTTATAGCTCACATAAAAACACACTTTTTACCCACTTAAAACCAACTCCACAGACAGTTGGTCTAAGCATGTTTAAAAAACCTCAAAAAACCAACTTGTAGAAAATCATACTCACTTTAAACCCACTTGAGATGGTTAAAAAACCCACTATGTTGGTTTAAAGCGAGTTAAACCAAGATTTAACTCAGAAAAAACCAAGTCGGTAAGCTAAAAAACCCAGTCGGTAAGCTAAAAGCGTGTCTGAAAAACCCGCTTTTAGCACAGTGCAAATACCGCAGAGTTAAACACAGCTGCCTGAAGAAAACTCACTTTAAACCCACTTAAGACGGTTAAAAAACCCACTATGTTGGCTTTAAGCGAGTTAAACCAAGATTCAACTCAGATAAAACCAAGTCGGTAAGCAAAAAGTGTGTTTAAAAGACTCGCTTTTAGCTCGGTGCCAATACCGCAGGGTTAAACCCAGTTTAAAACTGGGTTATAACCGGATTTTGCTCACTTTTTTGACAAGGGTACGGACCAAAAACCCAACTCCACCAGAACCAGTTCTTGCATTCACATGAATATTTTTACGATTATTACCAAACCATGTATAATCAGAAACATCAATACTATTAGAGTTCTTTAAATGGGACTCAGCAATCCCAATTAAATCAAGGTTCAAATGCTTAATACATTGTTCACGTAAAATAAAATTGTCACTAGAGCTCGAACTGCTCCAACCATGAACATTCCAAAAGCCTGTTTTTAACTAATAATTGTCTCCTCCTCGTCTTCCTCTGTTCTGCTGTGCTCTTTGCCATCCCCGATCACTGTTGGTACCACGCCCAGAAGACCCACCGCGTCGAGGAGCACCACGAGGACCATTCCACCCAGTGTTGCGCTGTGAGCCATCACCCTGTGAATGACTAGTTCCTTGGTTCTGCCTGTCATCACTCGACATTGGCCTGTTTCGCACCACACGATTCCCTCGAACACTCACCCCCTCGGCATTCATTGCGCCAACTAAGGTTCTAAAGTTACTCATCATCAAACGCTCTTCTCGCGATTGATCGCACTGGATGTAAACATCAGAATAAGTTCTGCTTTCGTTCAGCTTTGACTTGTTTTTCAACACTTTCTGCCTATCTTCTTGTGACTGCATGGTAGCAATAACAACACCCGGCTTGGAACTGTTAGCACTTGTCTTTCTCTGTGTGTTGCATACTTGCACATTACATTTCATTACGTCTTTGAACATAGATATCACTTTACTGTTCAGATTTTCTCCCTCATGATAGGGAAGGCCACGAATTACCAAATTCTTTGAGATATCCTGACCACCACTGGGTCCGCCAGCTGCAGCCGTGACTGAGGAACACTTTTCACTGACTTCTTGTAACTCTTCAGTAATTTTCTCCTTAAATGAGTCAAGTTGCTCTTGCACATTCGTCTTAATATGACCCAGCTCAATGTTAACTCTCTTGTCCAACAGTTGTGCAAATTTATGGGTCAACTTTTGCTCTATGGAACTTTCAAGTTGATCAATACGATTGTTTATCGAGACATTCATGGCACATATGTCAGTAGAGAGCTTTGATAATAGGGCCTTGAGATCAGAGTTAACTGGATGAAGTTCATTGGACACCGGCTCAGACAGGGAGCTCATTTTATCGCTAGAAGAACTTTCACAAGCAACATCCTCCTTTACCTTCTTCGCGGATCCATGAACTGGGGACGAGTGGTTTCGCTTCCTGTTCTGTTTGACAGGTGTGAACTTGTGTGATGGACGGGCCCATGGTCGACTCGACATACTCATGTGACTCTTTAGTGTCTAAAGATGCCATACTGAAACAACTTCAGGTTTACACAGGTTGCTTATGGGCTATCGAACACTATAATGACAGCAGTTAAAACGGATACAGTGTGTAGAAGATAATAATCGACAATATCTGAACCACGAAAACTGATGACACTTTCGGATTATCCGGATTATCCGGTGCTCAGATACAAAGTTCCCGTCCAAATGGTCCGCTTCTAGCAAACTGATTATATTTCTTCAATTACACAAACTACCATGCACAAATACCACTTTTTCCTTGATGCACAATGTCACATGCCACTTACTGCCTATAATAAACTACTATATAACTTGTTAATCTGTAAGTTTTTCTTAAAATTTTCAATATTTTTCCCCGTCTTCAAAAAGCGCGTGCAGCTTCTAGGTTACAATGTATGTCTTAAAATACACTCAAGTGTATAAATGCACTTAAAAATAAACTTAAGCGCACTTATTATCATAATAAATGCACTTAAGTGTATTATTTTGTGGAAAAAAAATACACTTAAATGTATAAACACACTAGTAAAAAGTGTTTTTTTTTAACAGATTAAAATGCACTTGTTAAGCAAAAAATACGGTGCCAATAACATGCGCATTAAATGCGCATTTAATGTGCATTTAATGCGCATTAAATGCGCATTTAGTGCACTTTTTCGAGAAGGGTCCCCTCTAGGTCCCCCAACAATACGTCTATCTTCTCCTTTGCTTCCTTTCTCTTTTTCTCCATATCTACACATAACTCTTCCCTCGCCTTCTTCATAAACACTTCTGACACCAATTTGTTATGCCGTATAACAAAGAAAATAAAGAGTTAATTCAAAATTTCTACTTTTACTTTCAATTTCAGTTTCATTATTATTTCAAATATAACAAAACGTATATCCATAAATATCATGTACAATCAACAATAAAATATCTGTACCTGCATCTTATTCTGTAGTTAGTTTATAATAATCTGTTTCTTGTTTAACAATAATGTTAAATAATTTATCTTGACCAGATGTTAACTTTTCAAATCAATATTCCAAAACTGAAACTTGTTTATTTTCGAAACCCCTATTTATACTTTTGCGGCCGTGACGTCAATGACACATGACAACCGTTAAAGTAAAAATATCTACCAATGAGCGTTATATGAAACGGCGATTTAATTAATGAATGAGATGCAAGCGTTAACAACAATATTATACAAATACAATGACAAAAACATAAGTTATGCAATAGACATCGGTTGAAATATATGAATATAATGTTTATGCATATTGTAAATAACAAGTTATTTTAATAATAAGCATTTTAATTTAATAACAAGTGTTTGTTTACATTACGCTTTTTATAACAAAATGGGTGGGGTAACGGCCTAGCAATACATGACAGCAATGTTTTATGTTTGCATGGGTGTTCTGTTTTTCGGGACATCATCTTAAGTGTGTCGCACATCAGAATCTTGGACCATAATCCACGGACGTCTAATGTAATTGTTTTTACGTCTCTTATGTTGAATCTCTTTTTTCGCGGAAAATGTCACCACAGCCCCCCATCCCCCCTCCCCATAAAAAAATAATATCCTGCAGAAACCAGAGGAGGCTTTAAATTTAAATGTTTAGCAGTAGCAGTGTAGAATTGAATCAAGTGCAATAAATGTGTCATGCACGTGATTTATTTCCTTGTTCACCTTTACATTAGAAGTTTTTCTTTTTTTTACATATGTTCCAAAGTATGCACATTCCATAAAACTCTTTCCTGTAATGTTTCTTCGTAATCATACCTTGAGCAAACAGGACACAATGCCTTTGGTTTGTTTCAGTTTTTTCCATTGCGTGTTCCTTACGTAGCAATCATTTTTCAAATTTTTCCTATTTGCTTATTTTCAACCAAACATTCCTCAAAATCGTAGTTGGAATCGTCCCTTTGCCTGTTTGGTAAAAAAGCAACTTTCATGGTTTCGAGCATTTCACGGTCCTAGTCTAAGTAGCCCGAGTCCTCAAAATTGCCTACCCAATCTCCATTCTCGGTTTCAGTCCATTGTTGAAGAGTTAATCTACTGGGTTCACCCCCTCTTCTAGCATTAAATAATGTAACATGACTTTAAAGCAAATTCCTTAGAGTTGTAAATTTGTCGCTAGACATAAACTTGTACCTGTCTGATGTAAGTTTCATTATTTGGTTTTGCATATAATTCATTAATATATTCACATTTTTCTCTTAAGGTAACTCTTTTGGTTTTCGTGTGTCTGTGCGAGCAATAACTGCTTGATATTCCATTTCTCTGAATAAAATGGGCCAAAAAGCAGTCTTTTTTCGTTCCATTTTTGTAAGTGTCCTTGAAATCCAAAAATAACTTGGCAATCTGCCTGGCAAAAGTTTCTTATATTTGTTGCAACATCACAGTTTGTTCATTGCTAAGCACTCTTTGCAACAATAAATTTTCCCTGTAATTGTATGTGGAAGAGGCTGGTTTTTTATGCTCCCGGTAGGGTGGCATATAGCAGTTGAACTGTCCGTCAGTCAGTCTGTCCGTCAGAAAACTTTAACAGAAAACTTAAACATTGGCCATAACTTTTGCAATATTGAAGATTGCTACTTGATAATTGGCAGGCATATGTATCTCATGGAGCTGCACATTTTGAGTGGTGAAAGTTCAAGATCAAGGTCATTCTTTAAGGTCAAAAGTAATAAAAAAACAAATCCAAGGGAAGTAACAAGCTATAAAGGGAGATAATTTATATTTATCATTTGGCAGGTACAGATCATTTTGATGCCCCCGGTTTGAAAGATCGAGCCTATATTGTTTTTGGCCTGTCTGTCTGTCTGTCACTGTGTCAGTCAGTCGGTAAGTCAGTCAGTCAGTCAGTCAGTCATTGTGTGTCCCAAAACTTTAACCTTGCTTATAACTTTTGCAATGTTGATCATAGCAACTTGATATTTGGCATGCATGTGTATCTCCTGAAGCTGCATATTTTGAGTGATGAAAAGTCAAGGTCAAGGTCATCCTTCAAGGTCAAAAAAATTAATCAAAGTGGCGCATTAGGGGGCATTGTGTTTCTGGCAAACACATCTCTTGTTACAAGGGAAGTAATATTTTTTAAAGAGATATAATAAAAAAAATTAAATCAATGCGGCACAGTAGGGGGCATTTTGTTTCTGACAAACACATCTCTTGTTAATTGTTAATTTGTTTTCAAATAGTCTGGTTTTGAAATGTACATTTATTTCTTGTATTTGTTTTAAACATATTTTTCCCAGTTAGGTCATAACCTCTTATAGCAGGCTATTTGTTCTCCTGATGACTGTCATGAGGTTCTAGGTTTTTACATTAGTTGTTCATAAAGCTATTTCAGTTTCTCAGAAACGTCAATATATCTTGGAATTATCATTAGGAAGACATGTGACTCAACTTCAGAAACCAAAGTCCGCCTAACACTGCAATGTTTCAGTACATTGTTTTACGCTTCAGTTTATTGTGCAAAAATCCTGTATAAAGAATTTATGCTTGTGGCATTATTGACTCGAAATTAAAAAAATAATCTAACATTAGATGGCGAATACTGATTGTCCTAAAAACGTGGCAGCAAGAAAATCTTGTCTGTAATCATTAGTCACTGTAGTTGACAATGATGTGGCTCTGATCATAGCATGTTTGTTGTTTTAATCTGAAAACCACTGGAACTGAAATGTAAACTTGTTCTGTTATACCACTCTGAAAACAAATATTCCTGTATATTTAAAGTATTAAATTGTGAAAATGAAGACATGTCTGTCACACACAAGGGTCTTAACCATAATCCATGTAGGGTCAATAGTGACATGTTTTAGATCTTTCATTGACAAATCCACTACTGAAGGGATAATTGTTCAAATTTGATCTAAGCATAGTTCTTTTCAGTATAGCAGCAAATTTTGTGAGTCTGCAAGTTTTGTACTGCTATTTCTTTTCACAGGTTAAGTTGAGCAGTTACAGCATATGAACTCTGTTAAGCGCCTATCAATACAGAACTGAAAAATAAAATGTAAATCAAAATCTCCAAATATTAGAATGATGTATTGAACCACTCTTCCAGCCTCTCAATTCTTTTACAAGAGCATTTTTGTGTAATAAAATAAATTTGAGGTTTCTGTGGTAACCACTGTGTATAAGTTCTTGGTTTTATGATAAGTCTTTTTCCATAAAAGTGTATTTTTTCAGTCCTTAACTTCATCGCAAGTTGATGATATGTTAACAGCAAGTCCTGGCCTAATAGTACCAATGAAATTTATCACAAGTGATAATTAATATTTATCTGATTACCTAAAAAAATGCAGATGCTTGTTCATTGCTGAGAACTCTCTCTAACAATCTTTCCTCATAATCATATTTGGAATATATCAGATATGAGCCTTAAATTGTTTCTTGTATTTATTCTGAATCAACATATTATGCACAGTTTTTTCATTGCTAAGCACTCTTTCCAACAACTTTTCCTAGTAATCGTATGTTGAATAGCTGACTGGCTATGCATTATCCTTAATTATCTTATTTAATTGTTGAAAGTCCACACAAAACCTCAATCTGGTTGGTTGAGTTAAAAAGCGTTTCCGGTCCGTTGAAAAACATGGCCCAATCATCATGTAATGAGGTCAAAACATTGGTTTTATTGATATCTCGAACTAGTTCGAAAATGGTCCAGATTGTTGAAAAAACATGGCCACCAAGAGGCGGAGCAGTTTTCTATATATGTATATTGTGAAAACATGTGAACACTCTAGAACTCTGAAATTTGGTCAGAATATTTATGCCCCCCTTCGAAGAAGAGGGGGTATATTGCTTTGCACAAGTCGGTCGGTCGGTCTGTCGGTCGGTCGGTCCGACCACCAGGTAGTTTCCGGATGATAACTCAAGAACGCTTAGGCCTAGGATCATGAAACTTCATAGGTACATTGATCATGACTCGCAGATGACCCCTATTCATTTTGAGGTCACTAGGTCAAAGGTCAAGGTCACTGTTACCCGAAATAGTAAAATGGTTTCCGGATGATAATTCAAGAACGCTTATGCCTAGGATCATGAAACTTGATAGGTAGATTGATCATGACTCGCAGATGACCCCTATTGATTTTCAGGTCACTAGGTCAAAGGTCAAGGTCACGGTGACCCGAAATAAGAAAATGGTTTCCGGATGATAACTCAAGAACGCTTATGCCTAGGATCATGAAACTTGATAGGTAGATTGACCATGACACGCAGATGACCCCTATTGATTTTGAGGTCACTAGGGCAAAGGTCACGGTGACCCGAAATATTAAAATGGTTTCCGGATGATTACTCAAGAACGCTTATGCCTAGGATCATGAAACTTGATAGGTAGATTGATCATGACTTGC
This sequence comes from Dreissena polymorpha, assembly GCF_020536995.1. NCBI lineage: Eukaryota > Metazoa > Mollusca > Bivalvia > Myida > Dreissenidae > Dreissena > Dreissena polymorpha. The sequence continues at coordinate 23,784,221 of NC_068359.1, read as the reverse complement.
AGATGACCCCTATTGATTTTCAGGTCACAAGGTCAAAGGTCAAGGTCACGGTGACCCAAAATAGTAAAATGGTTTCCGGATGATAACTCAAGAACGCTTATGCCTAGGATCATGAAACTTGATAGGTAGTTTGATCATGACTAGCAGATGACCCCTATCGATTTTCAGGTCACTAGGTCAAAGGTCAAGGTCACGGTGACCCGAAATAGTAAAATGGTTTCCGGATGATAACTCTAGAACGCTTATGCCTAGGATCATGAAACTTCATAGGTACATTGATCATGACTCGCAGATGACCCCTATTGATTTTCAGGTCACTAGGTCAAAGGTCAAGGTCACAGTGACAAAAAACATATTTACAAAATGGCTGTCAGCACAACTGAGAGCCCATATTGGGGGCATGCATGTTTTGTTGTTTCCTAGATACGCGAGTTAAGTTGGAAAATGGTTTCGGTCCGTTGAAAAACATGGCTGCCAGGAGAACAGGGCAGTTTTCCTTATAATTATATAGTAAACAAGAGTGCCAAACTGTACCATTTGAGTGGCAAAATGGTATACTTTTGAAAATTAAGAAACACGTAACTTAACTGAATCTTGTTTCGCAGCAACATAGTATATCACAGCACTGCATGCTGAAATCACATCTCATATCTTGAATATGGCAATGAAGGGATTTAGCATTCAGGAAACCTATTCCGAACTTTGATGGCATATTATACAAAAATGTAAATGTAGGCTTTAGTTTTTTTCTCGGAGTCGTTGCATTTCTTTTTTCACTTAAGTGTTCATGGAAATTTTGTTTGGCTCTAGGTTAGTAATGTTCAGGCCATTAATGGTTGTGACTCTGCTCAGAGCTACATAATGGATGTGATCAACCTTTCTTCCAGTTGTCAGGTCTACAATTACTGTATCCATGGTATCGCCCTGTGATCTATGCACAGTTTTTTGTCGCAGCAGGTCTATGTGGGTACTAAAGTCTCTGTATCTGTGCTTGACCTTTCTATCCAGCAGGGATTTGACGTGAAGCTGGGGTAAGTGGTGTCCAAATCCTGTCAATATTCCGCATTATGGCACCTGTTTGTAAGCCTTGTCCAGCAGATTTATCATGAAATTTGACCCTTATTGGACCAACTGCCTCTGCTGCTTCTCTATTCTCTACATCTCTACTTTTCGGTCTTGACTCTTTGTTCTCTGACTTCTTCTTTCCCTTGATTCCTTCCCCTTGGCTGGCTCTTTCTTGGCTGAGTTCTTTACGGTAGCCTTCTTGCTAGCATTCAAAGAGTGTTTGCCCTTTTCTGTTAAAGCTGTTGGTTCTTCCTTTTCTGGAAAGAGATCATTAGCGAAGAAGTCATTGACTGTTTTTTTTGCTGGTGTTAAGTTCATCCTTGGTCTTGTCAAGCTGAAGTTATAGCATTCGCATCATAAAAGTTTTTATAAGATGCCTTGAAGGTCCTTCCTCAGCCACCTTATCTTGACCTGGCTGTCTTTAAGACTTTGGCTTATCTTACTAGCCTCAGATACAATAGTATGTGTCTTCTTCGTGATGTCATCATTATACCCCAATTGCCATTGGTAATGGGGGCTATATAGGAGTCACTTTGTCGGTCCGTCGAGACTGTCCCGAAATCTTTTTTCGGGAAATAACTATGTTGTTCATGAGATTTTAGAATCATTTGGCACATTTGTTCACCATCATTGGATGGTGTGTGGCGCGAAAGAATTACGTCGATATCTCCAAGGTCAAGGTCACACTGAATTCAAAGGTCAAAAATGGCCATAAATGAGCTTGGCCAGGCCATAACTGTCATTCATTGTGACATTTTAAAATCATTTGTTCACCATCATAGTAGTGTGTCGCACAAAAGAATTATGTCGATATCTCCTAGGTCAAGGTCACACTTTGAGTTCAAAGGTCAAAAATGGCCATAAATGATAATGGCATAATAATTCTTAAAAATTGCCATAAATTAGATTCCCTTATTTTGTGAAGACAGCATGCAAAACAGTCTGTGTCAATGTGGCACATGGGGGTATATGTCACATCTGTGACAAAGCTCTAGTATTATTAGTTATTATTTCACCGGAGGGGACTTATGGTTTGCACTCTTTCTGTCGTTCACACTTTTCTTGATCCTGCAATAACTTTAAAAGTTCTTAATATTTTTTCATGAAACTTGGAACATGGATAGATGGCTATATGGACATAATGCACGTCATTTCATTTTGTTCCTACCTCAAAAATTGTGGTTGCTATGGCAACAAATAGACTAGAAATACTGCTGAAAATGGTTTTTTTTCTGGATCCTGCGATACCTTTATAAGTTCTCAATTTTTTTTCATGAAACTTGATACATGGATAGATGGCAATATGGACATTATGCACGTCATTTCATTTTGTTCCTACGTCAAAAATTCTGGTTGCTATGGCAACAAATAGACTAGAAATACTGCTGAAAATGGTGGTTTTCTGGATCCTGTGATAACTTTAAAAGTTCTTTACATTTTTCATGAAACTTGCAACATGGATAGATGGCAATATGGACATTATGCACATCATTTCATTTTGTTCCTACGTCAAAAATTCTGTAATTCTGAAGTCTTTGTAAATAAAATGTGCTGTTAAAATGATTATTTAACCATTGTTTTCACTTTGTTATATAGATTTTCACCTGTTGCAACAAAATTAACTTATTTTTGTGCTCCCGGCTAAGGCTCTCATATAGCAGTTGAACTGTCCGTCTGTCTGTCTATCCGTCCGAAAACTTTAGCATTGGTCATAACTTTTGCAATATTGAAGAAAGCAACAAAGAAAGTATGGGGACAGGGAAATATGCTGTTAAAAATGCCTGATTGTATGCTGTGATTTTGTTGAATGTAGATATGTTATTTAATGTTAATAAATATGTTTATTTACAAAGTTTATTTGCTGTACTTGTTTCAGTTCATATTTACACTGGTCACTTTTCATATCCAAATGAATGTATCTTTAAAATACTCATTTTTCAAAGATACACTTAAGTGTATCTTTATCTATGATTAAAAATACTCATTTTAAAAAGATACACTTGAGTGAATTTTAAGTGCACTAATACGCTTAAAAATACACTTGAGCGTATTTTTCTATAAAATACACTTGAGTGTATTTTAAGTGCACTAATACGCTTAAAAATACACTCCAGCGTATTTTTTTTATAAAATACACTTGAGTGTATTTTAAGTGCATTAATACGCTTAAAAATACACTTGAGCGTATTTTTTATAAAATACACTTGAGTGTATTTGAAGTGCACTAATACGCTTAAAAATACACTCGAGCGTATTTTTTTATAAAATACACTTGAGTGTATTATAAGTGCACTAATACACTCAAAAATATGCTTGAGCGTATTTTTTAGTGTAAAAAAATACGCTTGAGTGTATTAATGCACTTAATTAACGCAGTTAAAATGCACTTAAATACACTTGAAGAGCAGTTTCTGGGGAACAAATAAAACTGAAGCGTATTAGTGCACTTTAGTACACTTAAATACACTTAAAAATACACTTAAGCGCATTAATACATTTGAAAAGTGTATTTTTTGAGAGAAAAATGCAGAAAAAACACACTTTTTTGCACAGAAAAATGCACTTGGTAAAGTGAATAATACGGTGCCAATACCGCTGCGTTTTATGCGCATTAAATGTGCATTTAATGCGCATTAAATGCGCATTTTACACACTTTTTCAGAAAGGGTTGGTCTGTCCCGCAATTTCATCCGATTTTCACCAAACTTGGTCACAAGTTGTATCTAGATGATGTTTAGGTCAAGTTTGAATATGGGCCATGCCGGGTCAAAAACTAGGTCACGGGGTCCCTTAGTGTGTTTTAAACCGAAAGTTTGTCCGGACCATAACTATATCCTTTATCGTTAGATTTTAAAATAACTTAGTACATTTGTTCACCATCATGAGACGGTGTGTCGTGTGAAAAAAGTACGTCAATATCTCCAAGGTCAAAGTCACACTTGGAGTTCAAAGGTCAAATGCTTGTCCGGGCCATAACTTGATCATTTATTGTGAGATTTAAATATCATGTGGCAAATTTGTTCACCATCATAAATGGACAGTGTGTCGCGCGAACGCGTTACATCGATATCTCCAAGGTCAAGGTCACGCTTTGAGTTCAAAGATCAAAATGGCCATAAATTAGCTTGTTCGGGCAATAACTATGTCGTTCATTGTGAGATTTTAAAATCATTTGGCACATTTATTCACCATCATTGGACGGTGTGTCATGCGAAAGAATAACGTTGATATTTCCAAGGTCAAGGTCACAGTTTAAGTTCAAAGGTCAAAAATGGCCATAAATGAGCTTGTCCAGGTCATAACTATGTTGTTCATTGTGAGACTTTAAAATAATTTGGCACATTTGATCACCATCATTGGCCGTTGTGTCGCGCGAAAGAATTACGTCATTATCTCCAAGGTCAAGGTTACACTTTAAGTTCGAAGGTCAAAATGGCCATAAATGAGCTTGTTCGGGCCATTACTATGTCATTCATTGTGAGATTTCAAAATTTCTTAGTACATTTGTTCACAATCATTTGACAATGTGTCTTGCAAAACAATTAAGTCGATATCTCCAAGGTCACACTTGGAGTTCAAAAGTGAAAAATGGCCATAAATGAGCTTGTCCGGGTCATAACTATGTTGTTTATTGTGAGATTTTAAAATGACTCTGTACATTAATTTTGTCATTGGTTGGCGTGTCATGCGAAAGAATTCAAGAGTTCAAAGGTCAAAATGGCCATTAATAATAATGGCATAATAATTCTTAAAAATCACAATAAATTAGATTCTCTTGTTATGTGCAGACAGCATGCAAAATAGTCTGTGTCAATGCGGCACTTGGGGGTATACGTCACGTCTGTGACAAAGCTCTAGTTTAGTACTGTCAACATTTGCATCTTCTCACTATAGTCAGTCCACCGACAGACACTGTGGTCATGAGCCCAGTCATCTGTAGCCCAATCTTCCTCAGATCATCACTTTCCTGCTGTATATTATTCATGATCTGAAAATAGATGCCAATCCATTCAATAGGAAATCATGCAACAGGGTTAATTATAGCCATTGCGCCCAGGTTCTGTGGATATGTACATTAGTCTTTGAAAGCTGGAGGGGAGGAATTAATTTGTTATTGATAGAACAAAAAAAACATTACTTTTTGTGTGAAATAAAAATTAATTTGGATCAGCTATATGTAGTAATCTGTGCTATAGGCTGACAAAAATTGAAGGCCACAGGAAATTTTGTAGAATGAAATTATGTAGATCTGCTAGTCAAAGACGTTTTGGGAATCACATCTTATTGAATTAGGTTGCAAGAAAACATGGATTAAGGACTAAGATAGCCTGATTTTGGATATAAATGGATCTTTGTTATGATTAGTGGATAAGTGGGACTGAATAACTGTTAACGAGCGTTTTAAACAACGAAGCCAATTGCCAAGTAGTCTTTTTTCATTACAATCACGGACAACCAAACACAAATCAATATGTTCTTTATTAATTTGTAATAAAAGCGCAGAATATATTTCAGTCAGGTGTTGATCACACATCGTCATATTTTAATTGCGTTTAATAGTATTGTCTTTAATCTGGATTCTCTGCGTGTTGGCTGTATAATCTGCAACACCCCTGAAAAACACAATACACACAATGGGTAATAAAGTTGTTAACAATTAGCTCTCATCGACACTATTATACCTAAACGAAGTCGACGCATTCGATACAGCCTTATTGCATTCACGTTTTACAGGAAATGTCAGTTGTCAGTACACTGTATAATGTACACCCATTTGTGTCTAAACCGGATTTAACTTGAGTGTGAATAGTCGACTGTTTCATGTTCTTTGTATCAATACCATCTGGGTATCTGTACTATAAGTATACCAGTCTACAAACATTGTTAATAAAATTGAAACTTGACATTTTTATGGTAGAAACAAAATTTGCCTAGTCACATCTATCAACGTCCTTGTGGGGGCCCAGAACTGAACTGTTGGTTACCTTGCCTCGACAAACCCTGTAGACTGAACAGTCTGGTGTTGTTGTGTTGCCTGTTGTATATAAATGTATACCCTGAGAGTCAAATGTTTATTGATCAAAATACCCTACCTTTCTTTAATTAAAGCTATCTTTAAGTGACATCGAACAATGTGTGAGGTGATCCAGGCTGCAGCTCCTGCCTGTGCTTGCTGTGCCTGTGAGGATTGAAGAATCATCTGCAATGGCCGCCCAAGCCATGTAATCTGCACGGCCGACTCCTGGTTGAGATGGAGACACTTTAGCTTTTAGATACTGAATGTTGTTGTGTGAGCTCCACATAATGTCTCCTAACCAGCTATAGAAAGAAAACATGGATTAAGGACTAAGATAGCCTGATTTTGGATATAACTGGAGCTTTGTTATGGATCTTACGAAAATTGTACTGTTATAAATGACTGGAAGGGCTAAACAATGCCTTCTTGTGAGCTGTATCAGTAATAATCTACAAAGCATGAAAGGAAGGTAAGTTTTTAAGAATAATCACTACCCATAGAAGTAGATTGCATCAATACCCCCTGGAACTAAAAGGCCAAGCTCCTGCGACTTTACCCGTTTGATACTTGAAAATGAGAGCGTTGATGTTCATAAATTCAAAAGCGTGGTTCAAAAATCGCCCACATCAGTAAATTTTCTAATTAATACCTTAAGCATTTGAAGAAAAATTTAAACTGCTAGATGTAATTAATTACGTGTCCTTTGACTAGATAAAAACAGCAACAAAACAAATATTAACAATCCTAACCATAAAACAGTTTGAACAATAAGCAGGCAAAATCTTTGCTGACGCCTTTGTCGTAAACGATGGGAGGCACAATTATTTGCATAATTCTACATTAACAAAATTCCTCATTTTTATAGGATTGTTAGTGTTCATGAGTTTTTTTCTGTAGGGGTTCGCCATCTGCTGTATCCGTCTGTCGTAGAGCTGTCCTCATACTGCTTTCAATACGCCTGACTTCTTGTAGGACATCTGAGGCTCTTCTTGCGGCATCGACTGAGGCTCTGGTTGTCGATGACCCTTGACAGCCTTCGCAGCTCCGTAATAAGCTGGTCCTCACCATCTACCTGGGTGGCTTTATCAGCTTCCTTGGCAGATACGTGCGTCGCAGCGACTCCCTGGGTGAACACCTGGGGCATGCGTCTATCAGCCTTTGGTGTGTTCAGGATCTCGTCTAAGAGAGGCGTGCCAGGGGGCCAGACGATGAGTGGTGCCTATGGCCTGATAGGCGACGATTTTGGAGTGAAGATCCTGCTTGTGTGGGGAAAGGTGGTGAACCTGGTGATGGCAGGTACCTCAGGCATACTGTAAAACGTCAGCTCGGGGGCCTCAGGTCGGTACGGCTCTGTAACTCTGGTGCTTGGGCTGTTACTGTACATCGCAACAGACTCAGAGGGAGTGGTCACTACTGGCGTAACCTCAGCTAGCCAGTCAGGCAGGGAACCCAGCTCCTTCTCTGCTGCTACCTCTTGAGTTGTTGATATTAGAACTTTGTCCGCTTCTGTCACGAAACGTGGTGACGGAGCCTTAACCAACAGCTCATGGTAATTCAGGATTGGTCCCATCTTAGCGGCCGCTTGCTGATGCCGACCATAATTTCTCAGGTGTTCATGGAACTTAAGCCTGTCCTGGCTCCAAAACCTGCACAACCGACAATATAATGGCACGTTTTCAAGGGGGACGTGGTCTCTCAACACATGGTCCGTAAGTCTTCCCTTTTCGATCGATCTTTCCGCAGTGGACACACCGGTATTATAAGCAAACCTCTGTTAGCGGACTTCATGCTCATGGTGATCTGGAACGGTATTAAGTTTGTTATAAGTGATTAAGTTACAACCCTTAAATCCAAAGCCTGATGGTGCCTCACAGTGTTTCCCAAAGTAAGAATAAGCATGTTCTGCCACTTTCCATAGTTGTAGGCATACAGTGAGCGAAACGATTTCATTGCTTTTCCATCATACACTTTGGCCATCACAAGGTAGTCAGTCAAATCCTCATAGTTCACATTTGGCCAAGAGGTTGGATAATTCACTGTAAACTTGACATCATCTGGGGGAAGGCCTGAAACAAAAAAGGCTTAATTTTACTTTTGTTTGTTGTATTCTCATTTTGACGTTGGAATACCGTTGAACCTACAACATGCACTGATAGATCTATCTTATAATAGGGATTCCATGAATTTCTTTCAAAAGGCAAAATTGATAACATATAGTACATGTGTGTTTTATTATTTCAAGATGTCTGTATTCGTCCATGTGCTGGCCTGTAGAAAAATATAGATGTCAACTTGTCAATATGAATACATTTTCGGATGGATCTGTTTGTTTGGCAATTTCATCAGTGTCAAATAATTGTCATAGTCCCATATTTGGTAATGTTTACGCGCAATGTGTGACAACTAGCGTTTTGATTGGCTGATAATTATCCAGGGCTGACATAATTGTGCCATTGCGTTACTAAAATTAGATTCAAGCGAGTGTCTGTAAACAATTTTAATCATTATTATTGTGCAACTGTCAAAACAAAAGCTGAAAACAAAGGTCGCTATTTTAACATTGTAATGCATTTAATAGGTCGCATTGATTATTGAAATGTGCATAAAAAGCTGAAATAAACCATCTACTTACTGATGGTTGTGTCTGATGCCATTCTGAATACAGAAAACAGGCTTTTGTAGATTAAAAATAAAATTATGCTAAATCGATGCTGCCGGTGCTGCTGCTGATATCAGTAATCTCATAGCATCGTAATTGCAACTAGTCACGTGACCGGCAAGATGGCAGCCCCATTACCTATGAAACTGACATTGTCTATTTGCGGTTTGGTAACTTTGCGGTTTGGTAAATTTACCTTGACCGTTACTAAACCTGAATAACCGCAAACTTACCAAGGTTTAAAAGTTACCAAGCGGTATCTTTAACCAGTGTTTATACAATTGGGTGCTCATGGGGATCTGTACCTGGCATTTATTACCTCTATGGAAATACAGAGGTGGAGGGGACCCCCGTGTCCGACCATGCCATCTAGCCTTAGACAAATTGTATGAAAAATAAGGGCATTGTAGACAATTAAAGGTAGCGTGTAACCGTATCCAATGTTTTTGATACTACCTTAAAGTAAGAAATATTTCTGTACTGCATCCAAGTACCTGGCAGGTAAAAAGACCCCCACCCAGAAAATTGGGCAAGCTAAATTGGTACACATGTCTGTAAAAACAATTTAACTTACAACAGTCAATTCAAAAAGATTAACAAACCAATAGGCATGTATTTACCAGTAACTACACGAAAATCAAAATATAAACTACAAAATGTTAATATACACGTTAAATTTGTTTTGTTTTCAACACTTTATGATCTTAGAACTATTGCTGTTTATGTGACCGTTGATGGTTAATATTCCTGTTCACCTTAACATTATGTACTTTTTTGAAGCATGTTTGCCTATCACTTTTTCAAGGGACTTTGCCTCGTACTACAATTTGTTCTAATACTCATATTAGGAATACATCAGACATGAAACCTTCAAAACAAAATTCTCAGCCCGAGAAATTCATACTCATGACTGTGAGGTAAAAGGAAAAAAAATGCAACTACTTACACATTCACTTGACATATATTGCAGTGTCCATTCTCAATCACATATCTATGTTGATCTGGCGAACTTTATGTTTGGTAATTTTTTCTGAAGCACATTATCGTCACATGGATCTATGCTTAGAGTGACCAGGTGTACGATCAGGAATGGTGCATGAACATCACCACGCCAGGCACTATGTGCTGCAGGCTTCCAGGAATATTGATTGTAGAATATTTTCCAAACATGCTCATTACTCAGCAGTCTTTATAGCACTGGTTCCTTTTACTGTGAAACCATTTATTTTCGTCAGCACAAAATTTCGTCCTTTTTAAAAAAATGACTGTTTCGTCAGCACTTAAATTCGTCCATTTCTGGTTTTGAAAAAAAAGCGTCCGATTTGTTTGTAATGTTTGTAATACATGTAATACGCGGTTGCGAAAAAATCGTGCTGGGGAAAGAGGGGTGACACTTGGTAGTCACTTGCAGGAGGTGGGCCTTGTTTGGCATATGCCAATTAACAAATCTGTTATTTCAGGTGATAGTAACTGTCCCTTATTATTTTATGTCATTGACACGTTCTTTGTTATGATTAGCGGATAAGTGGGACTGAATAACCGTTAACGAGTGTTTTAAACAACGAAGCCAATTGCCAAGTAGTCTTTTTCCATTACAATCACGGACAACCAAACACAAATCAATATGTTCTTTATTAATTTGTAATAAAAGCGCAGAATATATTTCAGTCAGGTGTTGATCACACATCATCATAATTTTAATTGCGTTTAATAGTATTGTCTTTAAACTGGATTCGCCGCGTGTTGGCTGTATAATCTGCAACACCCCTGAAAAACACAATACACACAATGGGTAATAAAGTTGTTAACAATTAGCGCTCATCGACACTATTATACCTAAACGAAGTCGACGCATTCGATACAGCCTTATTGCATTCGTGTTTTACAGGAAATGTCAGTTGTCAGTACACTGTATAATGTACACCCCTTTGTGTCAAAACCGGATTTAACTTAAGTGTGAATAGTCGACTGTTTCATGTTCTTTGTATCAATACCATCTGGGTATCTGTACTATAAGTATACCAGTCTACAAACAAGGTGCGCGCTTCCGCATATTCGTATTCGGATTTTCAGAAAATTGACCTACGGTTTAGCGTTCATGCCGTCGAACGCATTAAGCAATATAACTCGTTTTTTTTTCACTTCTTTACTTGCAAAAAATACTAGTGGCTTATAACTTACCTTACAATCTTTTTTTCTCGCATTTTGCGAGTGTGCAAGTGTTAATTTCGAGCCCTGTGTATATGCGTGGATTACGCTGGATTTAAATGCCTCATGCCTACGGTAATTCAGTCTTATTTGTTTCAAATATGGGACATGATTGTTCGTTAGGATCTTAAAATCGTCCATCGGTCGAAGGACGAAAAAGACGAAAATTCATGTCTGACGAATAATAATGGTTTCACAGTATTTGGTATGTGCCACACATACAGGCTATCAAGCGGTCATACTTTTTCCTACTTTTTCCTACTATTTCCTACTTTTTCATCAGGATCCTACTTTTTCCTATTTTTTTACCAAATCTTCCTACTATTCCTACTTTTTCATTTTCAATGGAGAATTTTTTTTTTAAAGAGTTTATTTAGTAAACTTGCAGGATGAATGAATCTATGGCATGACTGTATCCCTGTTAATGTGCATTCATCTAGATGAGACCTGACAACCCATGCTGACTGTCTGCTAGCACCTCTTCAGGAGCATAAATATTTATTTCTTATGTAACTTTTAAAATTATTGACAAGTTTTTTTTTGAAGTAACAATAGTGCCTTGTTTACTTCCTTAGCATTTGTACAATGCACACTTCACTACCTTACACAGTTCCCAGTGATGCAAGAGCTGAGGGAACCCATTGTTTATTCCAGTTTTATTTTGTTTCCATTGACAACAATTTGACCAAACCTTATGCATGTTTACATGATATTGCTGTTTGGAATGTAGAGATATAGAGATACATGTATTGTATGAGTGGTTATGTAATATGGAATTTATTACAGTTATTGGAAAAAAGATAAAACTGATGCTTTGCCGAGTTTTCATCATTTACAAATATAATGTAATAAATTCTGTATTACATGACAACGGATATGATGTTCTATTGATATCATAGGTACATCATGTTTAGTAATTAAAGATAAATGCACAGAGCCTAAATGCCCTGATACATTTTTATGCTCCCGGTAGGGTGGCATATTGCAGTTGTACTGTCAGTCCGTTTGTCTGTCTGTCTGTCTGTGTGTGTGTGTGTCCGTCCGAAAACTTTAATATGGGCCATAACTTTTGCAATATTGAAGATAGCAACTTGATATTTGGCATGCATGTGTATCTCATGAAGCTGCACATTTTGAGTGGTGAAAGGTGAAGGTCATCCTTCAAGGTCAAAAGTTAAAAAATACAATCCAAGGGAAGTAATAAGCTTTAAAAGGGAGATAATTTCTAAACCTGCCAAATGATATATTGAAATTTTATTTCAAAGCTGCGCAATAGTGGGCATTGTGTTTCGGACAAACACAATTCTTGTCTAATGATGCCATAGCTAGTGAGGTAACTTCAAGGTGTTAAAGCGAAGTATTAAAATTATTAAACGGCATTATTACACTCCCGCAAAGTCATCAATAATGTAAAAGCCATTATTTGAAACTGGAATAAACAATGTAGTGCAACTGTTTCATTGCCCAATCAATGCTGTCATAAAAGATGTCAGGTGATAAGGTCCTATCTCCAGTTGCATAATCTGCTCTGCAATGACCAGTCATTTTGAATGTAACTTAAGTCATTATAACTGCACCCTATTGTCAATTTAAAGGTTTCACAATGTAGCTGTAGCAGAGCATTTACACTGCTTTATATACTAGTATTAATCTTGTGCAACAAGTTGGTGTATCACTAAATAAATTTGGTCTTCTGCTTAAGGATATAACATGCACAATATAATTACCATTTTTATATCGATACACAGAAGACCTCTAACCACTTATTTGATGATACACCAAAATGAACAGCATCTAATTACATGTATACTTCTTTATCAGGGTAGCTTTGCTTGAAACTTAATTATCATAGATACACTATAAGTGCTAAAATTCCTAGTGGGAAAACAAAGTTTAACCCTTCATGGATGGAGAAGTTGGACAACAGTGGAAAAACACTGGGATCATGGTGCAAGAGAGATACCGGCAATGAGTTTGCAAGATATTGTACTGTCTGAATGAAGTCCATCTTGTAGTAATTCTGGTGCTAATCAACTTATAAGTCATGCAGATGGATAAAAACACAAGGATGACATGAAATACATGCATGATAATTCACAAAAGCGTTTGTTTGGAAGTGCCCAAAAGCCAAGCAGCTCTCAGGGTTGTGGGGATAAATCTATCTGTATGCAAGTACATCCATCACACAAGGAACAGGTACAAAAGGCTGAAATCTTCTGGGCCCTTAAGGTAGCTTCAAGTGGGTATCCATACAGAACATGTGATGGCACTCCTGCTCTGTTTCAAGCTATGTTTCCTGGACATGTGTCTAAAAAATAAGTATTATGTATTCCTACTTTTGAGGGAAAAGTTCCTACTTTTTCCTACTTTTTTCCTACTTTTCTTGCAAAAGTAGTTCCTATTTTATCCTACTTTTTGAAAAAAGGTCACTTGACAGCCTGCACATAAGACACCTTTACTTCTTACATATACTTTTCCCCCAAAGAGAGGTATGTGTTCTTTTCTAACTGAAGCACGTTATCGTGACATAGATCAATGCTTATTGTGACCAGGTGTACAATCAGGTGTGCAAACAGCACCACTGATTGGCAGACTACCAGGAGTATTGAACAATGTCAATTAAGTGAGCAGCACTTTTGCAAAGTCTTGCCAAATTTGTGCACTAGGAGACCTTTGCAGCACATTTCCTAGCTTCACAATTGTTTGATCAAGGTGCTTTTGCTCTGTATGTAAGACCTCTAGAGGTAAGGCAATCTTTTTGTTGAATTTTTTCTTGGCACTGGTTTGAAGTGCTATGCTTCCTATTTTCGATTTCTATTGAGTTGCATATAGGAACAGAAAGTCTTTCACACTCTGCCTTGCATACCGATTTCTATTTGCAACAAACTTTCCCTCACATATTTCAGAAAACTTCCTGATCATTTCGCCAACCTTTTTGCAAGTTCTTGTTTGTTAAAATCTGAACTCCATTCAAACTTCTCTTTTCCAAATATCCAACAACAATCCTCAAAGGTTTAATGAAGAACATGAACCAATCTGGGGTAAGCAAAGCTTCCAAAGTATCCACTGTCTTTTCAGACTCGCATAGATTATTCACCTCAGCCTTTACTTGTTCCAGAAGCCTCATCTTTTAATGAACTTCATTAGCTCTCCTCCTTCCCATCCTTTCAAACTCACTTTTACCATAGTGTATAAGTACCAGGATCTCGTTTAACCTTTCTGCCAACTGAATTCTTCTGTAATGCCCCCAGGACATATGTGTAAAATTCTATATTCTCCGCTGATGTGATTGTCTCACCATGGTTTTATTTACTAGCTCCATGAAGCAGCACCCTTCTTGATTTAATGAATCTTGCAGTTTCTCTTTCATCAGTGATGTTGAAACTAGCTACATGGTTAAGCAGGTTCAACACGCCTTGATATTGAAAGTACATGTAGCTACATGGTTAAGCTCTTTCCTGTAATCTCTCTTCATAATCATACCTTGAGCAAGCAGGACACAATACTTTGTGTTCACTGATGTCACTGATGTCAAGCATTTTTCCAAGGTTTGGTCATTAAGAAGCAATCTTTTTCCAGTGATTTTTCTTATTAATTGTTTTAACCCAGGACATGAAACCTCAATTTGTTTCGATATTTTTGTAACATGTTTTCCATACATGTTTATTGCTTAGAACTCTCTATAACAATCATTTTTCATAATCGTATTTGGAATAGACCAAATATAAAGACGATTTGAAGTATTTTTAAGTATCTTTCCAAGGTATGTTAATTAAGAAGCACTCTTTTTCCTTTCCAGTGATTTTTCTTATTGATCATTTTTGTGTACCCCAGGACACGAAACCTTAAGTTGTGTCGATATTTACGTAACATGTTTTCCACAGCTTGTTTATTGTTTAGAACTCTCTCAAGCAATCGCTCTTCGTAATCATATTTGGAATAGGCAGGTATGTTCATTACAAAACACTCTGTTTCCTTTCCAGTGATTTTTCTGATTAATTGTTTTTGTTTACCCAAGGACATGAAACCTTGAGTTGTTTCAATATTTATGTAACATGTTTTCCACAGCTTGTTTATTGCTAAGAACTCTCTCAAGCAATCACTCTTCTTAATAGTATTTGGAATAGGCCAGACATAAAGAGCCTTTGGTTATATATATTTTGCACTTTCTGTATCTAGGCAACAACACTCACCACCTGTCCCACATATGTTAGCCAGATCATTAATAAATTTTTTTTGTAGAAACCCTGCATACCTATATATTTTCTATATTCTAAAAGGTCTGTTAATCAGACCTGTTTACTCCTAGAGATTTGCTGTAGTTTCTACAAATTTCGAGACAAAATTCCGCAATACGGATCAGCGACGAAAAACTACAATTTTCCACGAAAAAATAAATTTCCGTTTTTTTTTTTCGGGTAATTTTTCTCTTTTCGTCTCTCTTTCCTTCAAATCATTATGTTTTGGTACTTAGATGATCATCATTGTCAATAGGCGCTTATTGCATCTCATAGCGATCGATACCCAGATGAATGGCGTCCTCCAGCTCCAAGCAAAAATTGGATTTGGAAGATAATGAAGTTATTGATAACTGTAAAAAGAAAAAGAATAGTCAAAAGTTTAAGACAACCTACACAGAAACGTATTCATGCCTCACGCGTTTTGCTAAAGGAGAATGCTTTGTGTGTTGCAATATCGGTTGCTGCGATTTTTCACGTGCCCATGGAGGACTAAAAATTGCATGATGCAAACTTTCTTTATTTTATATTCTATTTTCTAGATAAAGGACAACAATTATCTTACCCATTCACTTCTAGGCTGATCCCTGGGGCTGAGTGGACTTTGTTAATATTTTATTATGCATATGTCAAAATCACTTACCACAAACTGTGGCTCATCAGAACAGCAAACACAGGAAATATCCGTAGGAGTATCGTCCAAAACTTGCAAAAGTCATCACTTTTTCTTCCCAAAAACAGGGATGGACTTAAAATATAATCAAAGTTAAATTTTTCTAAATGGTTTTCACATATCATCTTCCAAGCACTATTTGTAATAAAGTATTGTGCTGTCTATTCAAACATTGTATCCTCGCAATCAGTCAGTAACAAACTTACTGGACAGCTAGAGTCTGAAGAGCCGAGTAAGTTTGCTGGGTCACTGGGTGGATGGGAAGACTGCTGGCTGAAGCTTGGACAAGTATTTTACTTGGCCGTAGCTGGGCTGTCAAACAGGTCCTGCTGTGTGTCTGTTATGTCTTTGCTGTCTGAAATATTGTTGCTGATTTACTAAAAAATCAAGGATGATTACATCATTTACAATGCTGTCATTGATGTCTCCATTTTTAGCTCGGCTGTTTTCGGAGAAAACCAGAGGTATTGTCATAGCCAGCTTGTCGTCTGCCGTGATAAAACCTTCACATTGACTCTAAAATCAAAGTGATTCCACCTACAACTTTGAAACTTCATATGTAGATGCACCTTGATGAGTTCTAAACACCACACCCATTTTTTGGTCACTAGGTCAAAGGTCAAGGTCACTGTGACCTCTATAATAAAAAAATTAAAAAAATCTGACAAGCTTTTATTTCATTTATTCAAAACTGCATCCGCAGCCTAGCGTTGGCATCCGTTATGCGGTGCTCTTGTTGTTAACAATAACATTAATAACAAAGCATTTTGATAATTTTTTACATGTACCCCACCCACGTTTATGTTTGAAAACCTTTAAATCAAGCAGAGATCCATATGCTGCTTCAACAAAAGTCCCATCAACCAATCTAAAATCAAATGTATGCTAATGATCAGCTAGCAACATAAAAACAGTGCAGGGTTTCAGTGT